>NW_023637616.1:0-300000 GCF_015220235.1 Choloepus didactylus
AAAACTAAGTTAAATACAGCTTTCTTTTTCTTCTATTGTTTTCCCTGGACTGAAAAACAAATTTTTTGAAAGCAGTCACGTGGAAGTCTGTGAAATAGGTTTATTACACAGTTCTGAAAACTAAGTTGAATACAGCTTTCATTGACTTCTGTATGTGTTGCCTGGGCTGAAAAACAACTTTTTTGAAAGCAGTCATGTGGAACTGTGCGAAAGCAGTATGTTACACAGTTCTGAAAACTAAGTTGAATACACCTTTCATTGACTTCTATGTGTTTTCCCTGGGCTGAAAAACAACTTCCTTAAAAGCAATGATGTGGAAATCTGCAAAAGCCATATGTTCCACAGTTCTGAAAATTAAGTTGAATGCAGCTTTCTTTGACTTCTATGTGTTTTCCCTGGGCTGAAAATCATCTTTTTTCAAAGCAGTCATGTGGAACTGTGCGAAAGCTGTATGTTACACTTTTCTGAAAACAAAGTTGAAGACACCTTTCATTGACTTCTACGTGTTTTCTCTGGGCTGAAATACATCTTTTGTGAAATCAGTCACATGGAACTCTGTGAAAGCAGTATGTTACAAAGCTCTGAAAACGAAGTTGAATACAGCTTTCTTTGACTTCTAGTGTTTTCCCAGGGCTGAAAAGCAGGTTTTTTGAAAGCAGTGTCGTGGAAGTCTGCGAAAGTGGTTTATTACACAGTTCTGAAAAGTAAGTTGAATACAGCTTTCATTGACTTCTATGTGTTTTCCCTGGGCTGAAAAACAACTTTTCTGAAAGCAGACACCTGGAAGTCTGCGAAAGCAGTATGTTATGCAGTTGGGAATACTAAGTTGAATGCAGCTTTCATTGACTTCTTTGTGTTTTCCCTGGGCTGAAAAAGAACTTCTTTAAAAGCAGTCATGTGGAACTGTGCCAAAGCAGTATGCTATGCAGTTCTGAAAACTAAGTTGAATACAGCTTTCAATGACTTCTATGTGTTTTCCCTGGGCTGAAAAACAGCTTTTTTGAAGGCAGTGATGTGGAAATCTGCAAAAGAGATTTGTTACAAAGTTCTGAAAACTAAGTTTAATACAGCTTTCATTGACTTCTATTTGTTTTCCCTGGGGTGAAAAACAACTTTTTTAAAGCAGTCTCGTGGAAGTGTGCGAAAGCAGGATGTTACACAGTTCTGAAACCTAGACTGTATACAGCTTTCATTGACCTGTATGTGTTTTCCCTGGGCTGAAAGACAACTTTTTTGAAAGCATTCACATGGCACTCTGCGAGAGCAGTATGTTACACAGTACTTGAAACTAAGTTGAATACAGCTTTCATTGACTTCTATGTGTTTTCCCGGGCCTTAAAATCAACTTTTTTTAAAGCAGTCATGTGGAAATCTGCCAAAACAGTATGTTACACAGTTCTGAAAACTAAGTCGTATACAGCTTTCATTGACTTCTATGTGTTTTCCCTGGGCTGAGAAACAGCTTTTTTGAAAGTAGTCACATGGAAATCTGCAAAAGAGGTTTGTTACACAGTTCTGAAAAGTAAGTTTAATACAGCTTTCATTGACTTCTATGTGTCTTCCCTGGGTTGAAAAACAACTTTTTTGAAAACAGTCACGTGGCACACAGTGAAAGCAGTGTGTTACACAGTTCTGAAACCTAAGGTTTCTAGAGCATTGATTGAATTCTATGTGTTTTACCTGGGCTGAAAAACTACTTTTATGAAAGCAGTCACGTGGAACCCTGTGAAAACAGTATGTCACACAGTTCTAAAAACTAAGTTGAATACAGCTTTCATTGACTGCTGTGTGTATTTCCTGGGCTGAAGAAACATCTTTTTTGAAAACAGTGTTTTGGAATCCTGGGAAAGTAGTATGTTACACAGTCCTCACTACTAAGTTGTATACAGCTTTCATTGACTTCTATGTGTTTTCCCTGGGGTGAAAAACATTTTTTTTGAAAGCAGTCATGTGAAATTCTGTGAAAGCAGTATGTTCCACAGTTCTGAAAACAAAGTTGAATACAGCTTTCATTGACTTCTATGTGTTTTCCCGCCGCTGTAAAGCAACTTTTTTGTAAGCAATCATGTGGAACTCTGTGAAAGCAGTATGTTACACAGTTCTGAAACCTAAGTTGAACACAGATTTCACTGACTACTGTGTGTTTTCCCAGGGCTGAAAAATAACTTTTTTGAAAGCATTCATGTAGAAATCTGTGAAAGCACTATGTTACACAGTTCTGAAAACTAAGTTGAGTATAGCTTTCATTGACTCTGATGTGTTTTCCCTGGGCTGAAAAACATCTTTTTTGAAAGAACTGACATGGAACTCTGCAAAAGCAGTGTGTTAAACAGTTCTGAAATCTAAGTTGTATACAGCTTTCATTGACTTCTATGTGGTTTCCCTGGGCTGAAGGCAACTTTTTTGAAAGCGGTCACGTGGAAGTCTGTGAAACAGTATGTTACACACTTCTGAAATCTAAGATGAATACAGCTTTCATTGACTTCTATGTGTTTTCCCTGGGCTGAAAAACAACTTTTTTGAAAGCAGTCACGTGGAACTCTGCGAAAGCATTATGTTACACAGTTCTGAAACCTAAGTTGAATACAGCTTTCATTGACTTCTATGTGTGTTCCCTGGGGTGAAAAATAACTTTTTTGTAGGCAGTCATGTGGAACTGTGCGAAAGCAGTATGTTACACAGTTCTGAAAACTAAGTTGAATACAGCTTTCATTGACTCCTATGTGATTTTCCTGGGCAGGAAAACAACTTTTTTGAAAGCAGTCATGTGCATCTCTATGGAAGCTCTTTCTTACACAGTTCTGAAAACAAAGTAGAATGCAGATTTCATTGATACCTATGTGTTTTCAAAGGGCTGAAAACAACTGTTTTGAAAGCAGTCACTAGGAATTCGGTGAAACCAGTATGTTACACAGTTCTGAAAACTAAGTCATATAGAGCTTTCATTGACTTCTTCGTGTTTTCCCTGGGATGAAAAACAAATATTTTGAAACCAGTCGGATGGAAGTCTGCGAAGGCAGTATGCTACTCAGTTATGAATACTAAGTTGAATACAGCGTTCATTGACTTCTATGTGTTTTCCCTGAGTGGAAAAACAAGTTTTTTGAAAGCAGTCATGTGGAACTCTGCGGAAGCAGCATGTTACACGGTTATGAAAACTGAGTTGTATAGAGCTTTCATTGACTTCTATGTGTTTTCCCTGTGCTGAAAAACAACTTTTTGACAGCAGTCACGTGGAACTCAGCAAAAGCAGTTTCTTACACAGTTCTGAAAAATAAGTTGAATACAGCTATCATTGACTTCTATGTGTTTTCCCTGGGCTGAAAAACAACTTTTTTGTAAGCAGTCACGTGGAACTCTGTGAAAGGAGCAGGATACACAGCTCTGAAATCTGAGTTGAATACAGCTTTCATTGACTTGTACGTGTTTCTCGGAGCTGAAAAACAACTCTTTATAAAGCAGTCATGTGGAACTCTTCGAAACAGCATGTTACACAGTACTGATAACTAATTTGAATACGGCTTTCATTGATTCCTATGTGTGTTCCCTGGGCTGAAAAACAGCTTTTTTGAAAGCAGTCACATGGAACTCTGCTAAAGATGTATGTTACACAGTTCCGAAAACTAAGTTGAATACAGCTTTCATTGACTTCTTTGTGTTTTCCCTGGCTTGAAAAACACCTTTCTTGAAAGCAGTGATGTGGAAGTCTTCAAAAGCAGTATGTTACACCGCTCTGAAAACTAAGTTGAATACAGCTTTCATTGACTTATTTGTGTTTTCCCTGTGCTGAAAAACAACTTTATTGAAAGCAGTCACGTGGAACTCTGCAAAAGGAGTATGATACACAGTTCTGAAAACCAAGTTGAATACAGCTTTCATTGACTTCTATGTGTTTTCCCTGGCTTGAAAAACACCTTTCTTGAAAGCAGTGATGTGGAAGTCTTCAAAAGCAGTATGTTACACCGCTCTGAAAACTAAGTTGAATACAGCTTTCATTCACTTCTATGTGTTTTACCTTCTGTTGAAAAACAACTTTTTTGAAAGGAGTCTTGTGGAGCTCGGCGAAAGCAGTATCTAACACACTTCTGAAAACTAAGTTGAATACAGCTTACATTGACTTCTGTGTGTTTTCCCTGGACAGAAAAACAACTTTTTTGGAAGCAGTCACATGGACCTCGAAGAAAGCAGTATGTTACACAGTTCTGAAAACTAAGTTGAATACAGGATTTGTTGACTTCTATGTGTTTTCCTTTGGCTGAAAAACGACTTTTTGAAAGCAGTCACGTAGAACTCTTCAAAGCAGTATGTTGCGCAGTTCTGAAAACTAAGTTGAATACAGCTTTCATTGACTTCTATGTGTTTTCCCTGGGCTGAAAAACAACTTCTTTAAAAGCAGTCATGTGTAACTCTGCCAAAGCAGTATGTTATGCAGTTCTGAAAACTAAGTTGAATACAGCTTTCAATGTCTTCTAAGTGTTTTCCCTGGGCTGAAAAGCAGCTTTTTTGAAAGCAGCCACGTGAAAATCTGCAAAGGGTTTTGTTACGCACTTCTGAAAACTAAGCTTAATACAGCTTTCATTGACTTCTATGTGTTTTCCCTGGGCTGAAAAACAACTTTTTTGTAAGCAGTGACGTGGAACTCTACGAAAGCAGTATGTTACACAGTTCTGAGAACTAAGTTGTGTACAGCTTTCATTGACTTCTATGTGTTTTCCCTGGGTTGAAAAACATCTTTTTTGAAAGCAGTCATTTGAAACTTTGAGAGAGCTGTATGTTACAAACTTCTGAATACTAAGTTGAAGACACCTTTCATTGACTTCTATGTGTTTCTCATGGGATGAAGAACAACTTTTTCAAAAGCAGTCACGTGGAAGTCTGCGAATGCAATATGCTACACAATTCTGAAAACTAAGTTGAATACAGATTTCTTTGGCTTCTATGTGTTTTCCCTGGTCTGAAAAACAACTTTTTTGAAAACAGTCACGTGGAACCCTGTGAAAGCAGTATGTTAAACAGTTCCAAAAACTAAGTTGAATACAGCTTTCATTGACTTATTTGTGTTTTCCCTGGGTGAAAAACAAATTTTTTGAAAGCAGTCTCTTGGAAGTCTGCTAAACAGGTTTATTACACATTTCTGAAAACTAAGTTGAATACAACTTTCTTTTACTTTTATTGTTTTCCCTGGGCTGAAAAACAAATTTTTTGAAAGCAGTCACTTGTAAGTCTGCGAAAGAGGTTTATTACACAGTTCTGTAAAGTAAGTTGAATGCAGCTTTCATTGACTTCTATGTGCTTTCCCTGGGCTGAAAAACAACTTTTTTGAAAGCAGTCACGTGGAAATCTGCAAAAACAGTATGTCACACTGTTCTGAAAACTAAGCTGAATACACCTTACATTGACTTCTATGTGTTTTCCCTGGGCTGAAAAACAAGTTTTTTGAAAGCAGACACGTGGAACCCTGTGAAAGCAGTATGTCACACACTTCTGAAAACAAAGTTGAATACAGCTTTTATTTACTTCTATGCATTTTCCCTGGCCTGAAAAAACATCTTTTTTGAAAACAGTGATGTAGAACTCTGCGAAAGCTGTATGTTACAAAGTTCTGAATAATAAGTTGAAGACACCTTTCATTGCCTTGTATGTATTTTCCCTGGGATGAAAAACAACTTTTTCTAAAGCAGTCACGTGGAAGACTCCGAAAACAGTTCTGAAACTAAGTTGAAGACACCTATCATTGACTTTTATGTGTTTTCCCTGGGCTGAAAAACAGATTTTTGAAACCTGTCACGTGGAACTTGGTGAAAGTAGTATATTACACAGTTTTGAAAACTAAGTTGAATACAGCTTTCATTGACTTATATGTGTTTTCCCTCAGCTGAAAAACAGGTTTTTTGAAAGCAGTCTCGTGGAACTCTGCAAAAGCAGTATGTTACACAGTTCTGAAAACTAAGTTATATAGAGATTTCATTGACTTCTGTATGTTTTCCCTGGTCTGAAAATGAACTTTACTGAAAGCAGTCACGTGGAACTCTGCGAAAGCAGTATGTTACACAGTTCGGAAAACTAAGTTCAGAAGAGGTTTCAATGACTTCTATGTGTTTTCTCTGGGCTGTAAAAAAACTTTTTTGTAAGCTGTCACGTGGAATTCTGCGAAAGAAGTATGGTACACAGTTCTGAAAACTAAGTTGAAAACAACTTTCATTGACTTCTAAATGTTTTCCCTGGGCTGGAAAACAACTTTTCTGAAAGCAGTGACGTGGGAGTCTGCGGAAGCAGTATGTTACAGAGCTTTGAAAACTAAGTTGTATAACGCTTTCATTGACTTCTATGTGTTTTCCCTGGGCAGAAAAACAACTTTTCTGAAAGCAGTTATGTTGAACTCTGCAAAAGCAGCATGTTACACAGTTCTGAAAACCAAGTTGAATTCAGCTTTCATTGACTTCTATGTGTTTTCCCTGGGCTGAGAAACAACTTTTTTGAAAGCAGTCACGTGGAAATCTGTGAAAGCAGTATGTTACACTGTTCTGAAAACTAAGTTAAATACAGCTTTCATTGACGTCTATGTGTTTTTCCTGGGCAGAAAATCAACATTTTTAAAGCAGTCACGTGGAAGTCTGCGAAAGCACTATGTTAAACAGTTCTGAAAACTTAGTTGAGTACAGCTTTCATTGACTACTCTTTGTTTTCCCTGCACTTAGAAGCGACTTGTTTTAAGGCAGTCACGCGGAAATCTGCGAAAGCAGTATGTTACACAGTTCTGAAAGCTGAGGTGAATATAGCTTCCATTGACTTCTATGTGTTTTCCCTGGGCTGAAAAACAACTTTTTTGAAAGCAGTCAAGTGGAACTCTGCGAAAGCAGTATGTTACACAGTTCTGAAAACTAAGTTGAATACAGCTTCCATTGACTTCCATTTGTTTTCCCTGGGCTGAAAAACAACTTTTTTGAAAGCAGACTCGTGGAACTCTTCTAAAGCAGTATGTTACACACTTCTGAAAACTAAGTAGAATACAGCTTTCATTGTCTTCTGTGTGTTTTCCCTGGCCTGAAAAACAGCATTATTGAAAGCAGTCATGTGGAAGTCCGTGAAAGCAGTATGTTACACAGTTCTGTAAACTAAGTTGAATACAGCTTTCACTGACTTCTATGTGTTTTCCCAGGACTGAAAATGAACTTTATTGAAAGCAGTCATGTGGAACTCTGTGAACGCTGTATGTTACACTCTTCTGAGATCTAAGTTGTATACCCCTTTCATTGACTTCTATGTGTTTCCCTGGGGTTCAGAACAGCTTTTTGAAAGTAGTCATGTGGAACTCTGCGAAAGCTGTATGTTACACAGTTCTGAAATCTACGAAGTATACAGCTTCCATTGACTTCTCTGTGGTTTCCCTGGGTGGAAAAACAACTTTTTTGAAAGCAGTCTCGTGGAACTCTGCGATAGCAGTATGTTACACAGTTCTGAAAACTAAGATGAATACACCCTTCTTTGACTTCTAACTGTTTTCCCTGTGCTGAAAACCACTTTTTTGAAAGCAGTCATGTGGAACTCTGAGAAAGCAGTATGTTACACAGTACTGAAAACTAAGTTGAATACAGCTTTCATTGACTTCTATGTTTTTTCCCTGAGCTGAAAAACAACTTTTTTGAAAGCAGTGATGTGGAAATCTGCAAAGGCAGTATATTTCAAAGATCTGAAAACTAAGTTGAATACAGCTTTCATTGACTTCCACGTGTTTTCCCTGGGCTGAAAAAGAACTTTTTTGAAAGCAGCGAAGTGGAACTCTGCGAAAGCAGTATGTTACACAGCTATGAAAACCAAGTTGAATACAGCTTTCATTGACTACTATGTGTTTTCCCTGGGCTAAAAAAAAAAGTTTTTTGAAAGCAGTCAAGTGAAAATCTGTGAAAGCAGTATGTTACACAGTTTTGAAAAGTAAGTTGAATACAGGTTTCATTGACTTCTATGTGTTTTCCTTGGGCTGAAAAACAACTTTTTTAAACTAGTCATGTGGGACACTGCGAACGCAGTATGTTGCACCGTTCTGAAAACTAAGTTGAATGCAGCTTTCATTGACATCCATGTGTTTTCCCTGTCCTGGAAAACAACTTTTTTAAAGCACTCACTTGGAACTCTGCGAAAGCAGTATGTTAAACAGTTCTGAAAACTAAGTTGAATGCAGATTTCATTGAAGTCTATGTGTTTTCCATGGGCTGAAAAACAACTTTTTTGAAAGCTGTCACGTGGAACTCTGTGAAAGCAGTATGTTACACAGTTTTGAAAACTAAGTTGAATAGCGCTTTCATTGACTTCTATGTGTTTTCCCTGGGATGGAAAACAACTTTTTTGAAAGCAGTCACGTGGAATTCTGCGAAAGCCGTATGTTACACAGTTCTGAAAACTAAGTTGAATACAGCTTTCTTTGAGTTCCATGTGTTTTTCCTGGGAAGAAAAACAACTTTTTTCAAAGCACTGACGTGGAACACTACGAAAGCAGTATGTTACACAGCTGTGTAAACTAAGTGGATTACAGCTTTCATTGACTTCTATTTGTTTTGCCATGGCTGAAAATCAGCTTTTTTAAAGCAGTCACATGGAAGTCTGCAAAAGGAGTATGCTACACAGTTCTGAAAACTAAGTTGAATAGAGTTTCATTGACTTTTATGTGTTTCTCCTTTGCTGAAAAAAAACTTTTTTGAAAGCAGTCACACTGAACTCTGCGAAAACAGTATGTTACACCGTACTGAAAACTAAGTTGAATAGAAAATTCATTGACTTATATGTGCTTTCTCTGGGCTGAAACAAAACTTCTTAGAAAGGTGTCACATGGAACTCTGCAAACACAGTATGTTACACAGTTCTCAATACTAACTTGAATACACCTGTCATTGATCCTATGAGTTATCTCTGGGCTGAAAAACAACTTTCTTAAAAGCAGTCATGTGGAACACTGCGAAAGCAGTATGTTACACAGTCCTAAAAACTAAGTTGAAGACAGCTTTCATTGACTTCTGTGTGTTTTCCCTGGGCTGAAAAATAACTTTTTTTAAAGCACTCACGTGGAAATCTGTGAAAGCAATATGTTACACAGTTCTGAAAACTGAGTTGAGTATCGCTTTCATTGACTTCTATGTGTTTTCCCTGGGTTGAAAAGCTACTTTTTTGAAGTCAGCCACGTGGAATTCTGCGAATGCAGTATGTTACACAATTCTGAAATATAAGTTGAATACAGCTTTCATTGACATCTATGTGTGTTCCCTGGGCTGAAAAACAACTTTTTGTAAGCAGTCATGTGGAACTCTGCAAAACAATATGGTACACAGTTCTGCATACTCAGTTGAATATGGCTTTCATTAACTTCTATGGGTTTTCCAGGGACTGAGAAACAACTTTTTTGAAAGAAGTCACGTGGAAATTTGTGAAAGCAGTATGATACACAGTTCTGAAACCTAAGATGAATAAAACTTTCTTTGACTTCTATCTGTTTTCCCTGGGCTGAAAACAAATTTTTGAAAGCAGTCACGTGGAACTCTGAGAAAGCAGTATGTTACACAGTTCTGAAAACTAAGTTGAATACAGCTTTCATTGACATCTAAGTGTTTTTCCTAGGGTGAGAAACACCTGTTTTGAAAGCAGTCTCATGAAATTCTGTGAAAGCAGTATGTTACACAGTTCTGAAAACTAAGTTGAATACAGATTTCATTGACTTCTATGTGTTTTCCCTGGGCTGAAAAGCAACTTTATTGAAAGCACTCACATGGAGATCTGCGAAAACAGTATGTTACACAGTTCTGAAAACTAAGTTGAATAGAGCTTTCATTGACTTCTATTTGTTTTACCTGTGCTGAAATACAACTTTTTTGAAAGCATTCACGTGGAACTCCACGAATGCAGTATGTTACAGAGTTCTGAAAACAAAGTTCAACAGAGCTTTCATTTTCTTCTATCTGTTTTTCCTGGCCAGAAGAACAAATTTTTTGAAAACAGCTGCATGGAACTCTGTGAAAGCAGTATGTTACACTGTTCTGAAAACTAAGTTGAACACGGCTTTCATTGACTTCTATTTGTTTTCCCTGGGCTGAAAGAACTTTTTTGAAAGTATTTACATGGAACTCTGTGAAAGCAGTATGTTACACAGTTCTGAAAACTAAGTTGAATAGAGCTTTCATTGTCTTGTATGTGTTTTCCCTGGGCTGAAAAACACCTTTTTTTTAAGCTGTCCCATGGAACTCTGCAAAAGCATTATGTTACAAAGTTCGGAATACTAAGTTGAATACAGCTTTCTTTGACTTCTATGTGTTTTTCCTGGGATGAAAAAGAAATTCATTTAAAGGACTCACGTGGAACTCTGCAAAAGTAGTATGTTACACAGTCCTGAAAAGAAAGTTGAATAGAGATTTCTTTGACTTCTATGTGTTTTCCCTGGGCTGAAAAACAGCTGTTTTGAAAGCAGGTGTGTGGAACTCTGCGAAAGCAGTATGTTACACAGTACTGAAAACCAAGTTGCATACAGCTTTCATTGACTTCAATGTGTTTTCCCTGGGCAGAAATACAGCTTTTTTGAAAGCAGTCACGTGGAAACCTGCAAAAGACGGATGTTACACAGTTCTGAAAAATAAGTTGAATACAGCTTTCTTTGACTTCTATGTGTTTTCCCTGGGCTGGAAAACAACCTTTTTTAAAGCCATCATGTGGAATTCTGCAAAAGCAGTATGTTACACAGTTCTGAAAACTAAGATGAATAAAGATTTCATTGACTTCTGTGTGTTTTCCCTTGGCTGACAAACAACTTTTTTGAAAGCAGTGTCATGGAAATCTGCGAAAGCAGTATGTTACACAGTTCTGAAACTAAGTTGAATACAGAATTCTTTGACTTCTATGTGTTTTCCCTGGGCTGAAAAACAACTTTTTTGAAAGCAGTCACATGGAACTCTGCGAAAGCAATATGTTACACAGTTCTGAATACTAAGATGAGTACAGCTTTCATTGGCTTGTATTTCTTTTCCCTTGGCAGAAAAATACCTTTTTTAAAAGCTGTCACATGGAACTTTTCCAAAGCATTATGTTACACATTTCTGAAAGCTGAGTTGAATACAGCTTTCATTGACTTCCATGTGTTTCCCATTGGCTAAAAAAAAACTTATAAAGCACTGATGTGGAACTCTGCGGAAGAAGTATGTTACACAGTTCTGAAACTAAGTTGAATATAACTTTCATTAACTTCTCTGTGTTTTCCCTGGGATGAAAAACAACTTTTAAAAGCACTCACGTGGAACTCTGCAAAAGCCGTATGTTGCGCAGTCCTGAAAAATAAGTTGAATACAGCTTTCATTGACTTCTATGTGTTTTCCCTGGGTTGAAAAGATACTATTTTGAAATCAGTCATGTGGAAATCTGCGAATGCAGTATGTTACACAGTTCTGAAATGTAACTTGAATGCAGCTTTCATTGACATCTATGTGTTTTCCCTGGGCTGAATAACAACGTTTTTGAAAACATCATGTGGAAATGTGCGAAACAATCTGTTACACTGCTCTGAAAAGTAAGTTTAATACAGCTTTCATTGACTGCTATGTGGAACTCTGCGAAAGATATATGTTACACAGTTCTGAAAAATAAGTTGTACACACCTGTCTTTGACCCTTATGTGTTTTCCCTGTGCTGAAAAACGTCTTTTTTGAAAGCAGTCACGTGGAAATTTGCAAAAGCCGTATGTTACACAGTTCTGAAAACTAAGTTGTATACACCTGTCATTGACCTTTATGTGTTTTTCCTGGGCTGAAAAACAACTTTTTTGAAAGCAGTCACGTGGAACCCTGAGAAAGCAGTATGTTACACTGTTCTGAAAACTAAGTTGAATACAGCTTTCATTGACTTCTATGTTTTTTCCCTGAGCTGAAAAACAACTTTTTTCAATGCAGTGACATGGAAAGATGCAAAGGCGGTATATTTCACAGTTCTGAAAACTAAGTTGAATACAGCTTTCATTGATTTCTATGTGTTTTCCCTGGTATGAAAATGAACTTTATTGAAAGTAGTCACATGGAACTCTGCGAAAGCAGTATGTTACACAGTTCGGAAAACTAAGTTGTATAGAGATTTCATTGACTTCTGTGTGCTTTCCCTGGGCTGAAAAACAACTTTTTGAGAGCTGTGAGGTGAAATTCTGCGAAAGCACTATGTTTCACATTTCTGAAAACTGAGTTGTATACAGCTTTCATTGACTTCTATGTGTTTTCCCTGGTCTGAAAATGAACTTTATTTAAAGCAGTCACTTGGAACTCTGCGAAAGCAGTATGTTAAACAGTTTGGAAAACTAAGTTGAATAGAGATTTCAATGACTTCTATGTGTTTTCTGTGGGCTGAAAAACAGCTTTTTTGAAAGCAGTCTCGGGGAAATCCTCAAAAGCAGTATGTTACACAGTTCTCAAAATGAAGTTGAATACAGCTTTCATTGACTTCTATGTGTTTTCACTGGGTTGAAAAACAACTTTAAAAGCACTCACGTGGTACTCTGTGAAAGCAGTATGTTGCACAGTTCTGAAACTAAGTTGAATACGGAATTCTTTGACTTCTATGTGTTTTCCCTGGGCTGAAAAACAACTTTTTTGAAAACAGTCTCATGGAACTCTTTGAAAGCAGTATGCTACACAGTTCTGAAAACTAAGTTGTCTACATCTTTCATTGAATTCTGTGTGGTTTCCCTGGGCTGAAAAACAGTTTTTTTGAAAGCAGTCGCGTGGAAGTCCACGAAACGAGTATGTTACACAGTTCTGAAAACTAGGTTGAATACAGCTTTCATTGACTTCTATATGGTTTCCCTGGGCTGAAAAACAATGTTTTTTAAGGCAGTCACATGGAAGTCCACGAGAGCAGTATGTTACACAGTTCTGAAAACTAAGTTGAGTACACCTTTCATTGAATTCTATGTGTTTTCCCTGGTCTGAAGATGAACTTTATTGAAAGAAGTCACGTGGAGCTCTGCGAATGCTATATGTTACACTGTTCTGAGAACTAAGTTGAATACAGCTTTCATTGACTTCTGTGTGTTTTCCCTGGGGTGAAAAACAGCTTTTTTGAAAGCAGTCACGTTTAACTCTGTGAAAGCAGTATGTTAAACAGTTCTGAAAACTAAGATGAATACAGCTTTCTTTGACTACAATGCATTTTCTACGGGCTGCAAAACAACTTTTTTCAAAGCAGTCACGTGGAACTCTGAGAATGCTGTATGTTTCACTTTTCTGAGAACTAAGTTGAATACAGCTTTCATTGACTTCTATGTGTTTTCCCTGGGGTGAAAAACAGCTTTTCTGAAAGAAGTCACGTGGAACTCTGCGAAAGCAGTATGTTACACAGTTCTGAAAACTAAGACGAATACAGCTTCCATTGACTTCTTTGTGATTTCCATGGGCTGAAAAGCAACGTTTTTGAATGCAGTCACGTGGAACTCTTGCGAAAGCAGTATGTTACACAGTTTTGAAAACTAAGTTGAATGCAGCTTTCTTTGACTTCAATGCATTTTCTACGGGCTGCAAAACAACTTTTTTCAAAGTAGTCACGTGGAACCCTGCGAATGCTGTATGTTACACAGTTCTGAGAACTAAGTTGAATACAGGTTTCATTGACTGGTATGGGTTTTCGCTGCACTGAAAAACAACTTGTTTGAAAGCAGTCATGTGGAACTCTGTGAAAGCAGTGTGTTACACAGTTCTGAAAACTAAGTTGAATAAAGGTTTCGTTGACTTCTACGTGTTTTACCTGGGCTGAAAAACAGCTTTTTTGAAAGCAGTGATGGGGAAGTCTGCGAAATCAGTATGTTGCACATTTCTGAAAACTAAGTTGAATAGAGCATTCCTTGAAATCTGCGTGTTTTCCCTGGGCTGAAAAACAGCTTTATGGAAAACTGTCATGTGGAAATCTGCAAAAGCACTATGTTACACATTTCTGAAAACTATGTTGAATACAGTTTTCATTGTCTTCTATGTGTTTCCCCTGGTCTAAAAATCAACTTTATTGAAAGCAGTCACGTGGAACTCTGCGAAAGCAGTATGTTACAGTGTTCTGAGGACTAAGTTGAATACAGCTTTCATTGACTTCTATGAGTTTCCCCTCGGATGTAAAAGAACTTTTTTGAAATCAGTGATGTGAAACTCTGTGAAAGCATTATGTTACACAGTTCTGAAAACTAAGTTGAATACAGCTTTCATTGACTTCCATGGGTTTTCCCTGGCCTGAAAATCAACTTTCTTAAAAGCGGTCACATGGAACTCTGCGAAAGCAGTATGTTACACAGTTTTGAAAAGTAAGTTGAAGACAACTTTCCTTGACTTCTATGTGTTTTCCCTGGGCTTAAAAACAACTTTTAAAGTAGTCTCATGGAACACAGCAAATGCAGTATGTTACACACTTCTGAAAACTAAGTTTAATACAGTTTTCAATGACTTTCATGTGTTTTCCCTGGCCTGAAAAACAACTTTTTCAAGGCACTCACTTGGAACTCTGTGAAAGCAGTATGTTAAACAGTTCTGAAATCTAAGCTGTATACAGCTTTCATTGAGTTCTATGTGTTTTCCATGGGCTGAAAAACAACTTTTTTGAAAGCTGTCACGTGGAACTCTGTGAAACCAGTATGTTACACAGTTCTGAAAACTAAGTTGAATAGAGCTTTCATTGACTTCTTTTGTTTTCCATGGGATGGAAAACAACTTTTTTGAAAGCAGTCACGTGGAATTCTGTGAAAGCCATATGTTACACAGCTCTGTAAGCTAAGTTGAATACAGGTTTCATTGACTTCTATGTGTTTTTCCTGGGCTGTAAATCAGCTTTTTTCAAAGCAGTCATGTGGAACTCTGCAAAAGCAGTATGTAATACAGTTCGGAAATCTAAGTTGAATACAGCTTTCATGGACTTCTATGTGTTTTCCCTGGGATGAAAAACAAATTTTTTGAAAGCAGTCACATGGAAGTCTGTGAAAGCAGTATGTTACACAGTTGTGAAAACTAAGTTGAATACAGCTTTCATTGACTTCTATGTGGTTTCCCTGGGATAAAAAAAAACTTTTTTGAAAGCAGTCACGTGGAATTCTGCGAAAGCCATATGTTACACAGCTCTGTAAACTAAGTTGAATACAGGATTCATTGACTTCTATGTGTTTTTCCTGGGCTGAAAATCAGCTTTTTTCAAAGCAGTCATGTGGAACTCTGAGAAAGCAGTATGTAATACAGTTCGGAAATCTAAGTTGAATACAGCTTTCATGGACTTCTATGTGTTTTCCCAGGGCTGAAAAACACCTCTTTTGAAAGCAGTAATGTGGAACTCTGCGAAAGCAGTATCTTACACAGTTCTGAAAACTAAGTGGCATACAGCTTTCTTTGACTCCTATGTGTTTTTCCTGAGCTGAAAAACAACTTTCTAAAAAGCATTCATGTGGAACTCTGCATAAGTTTTATGTGACACAGTTTTGGGTACTGGGTTGAGTACACATTTCATTGACTTCTATGTGTTTTCCCTGGGCTGAGAAACTACTTTTTTGAAAGCAATCACACGGAACTCTACGAAGGAAGTATCTTACACAGTTCTGGGTACTAGGTTGAATGCAGCTTTCATTGACTTCTATGTGTTTTCCCAGGGCTGAAAAACATGTATTTGAAAGCAGTCATGTGGAACTCTGCAAAAGCAGTATGTTACACAGTTCTGAAAACTAAGAAGAATATAGCTTTCATTGACTGCTATGTGTTTTCCCTGGGCTGAAAAACAACTTTTTTGAAAATAGTCACATGGAACTCTGAGAAAGTAGTATGTTATGAAATTCTGAAAGCTAAGTTGAATACAGCTTTCATTGACTTCTATGTGTTTTCCCTGGGATGAAAAACAAATTTTTTGAAAGCAGTCACATGGAAGTCTGTGAAAGAAGTATGTTACACAGTTGTGAAAACTAAGTTGAATACAGCTTTCATTGACTTCTATGTGGTTTCCCTGGGATAAAAAACAACTTTTTCGGAAGCAGTCACGTCGACCTTTGCAAAAGCACTATGTTACACAGTTCTGAACACTAAGTTGAATACAGCTTTCAATGTGTTCTATGTGTTTTCCCTGGGCTGAAAAACATATTTTGTGAAAGCAGTCACATGGAATTCTGTGAAAGCAGTATGTTGCACAGTTCTGAAAACTAAGTGGAATACAGCTTTCATTGAATTCTATGTGTATTCCCTGTGCTGAAAAACAACTTTTTTGAAAGCAGTCACTTAGAACTTTGCGAAAGCAGTATGTTACACTGTTCTGAAAACTAAGTTGAAAGGATCTTTCATTGACTTCTATGTATTTCCCTGGCTGGCAAACAACTTTTTTGAAAGTAGTCACGCTGAACTCTACGAAAGCATTATGTTACACAGTTCTGAAAACTAAGTTCAATACAGCTTTCATTGACTTCTGTGTGTCTTTCCTGGGATGAGAAACAACTAGTTGAAAGCAGTCACGTGGCACTCTGTGAAAGCAGTATGTTACACAGTCCTGAAAACTAAGTTGAATACAGCTTTCATTGACTTCTATGTGTTTTCCCTGGGCTGAAAAGCTACTTTTTTGAAATCAGTCATGTGGAAATCTGCGAAAGCAGTATGTTACACATTTGTGAAAACTAAGTTTAATACACCTTTCAGTGACATCTATTTGTTTTCCCTGGCTGAAAAACAACTGTTTTGAAGGCAGTCATGTGGAACTCTGCAAAAGCAATATGTTACACTGTTCTGAATACTAAGTTGAATATAGCTTTCATTGACTTCTACGTGTTTTCACTGGGCTGAGAAACAACTTTTTTGAAAGAAGTCACGTGGTAATCTGCGAAAGCAGTATGTTACAGAGTTCTGAAAACTAAGTTGTGTACAGCTTTCATTGAACTCTTTGTTTTCCCTGGGATGAAAAACAACTTTTTTGAAAGCAGTCATGTGGAAGTCTGTGGAAGCTGTATGTTACACAGTTCTGAAAAATAAGTTGAATACAGCTTTCGTTGATTTCTATGTGTTTTCCATGGGCTGAAAAACTTTTTTGAAAGCAGTCACATGGAACTCTGTGAAAGCAGTATTTTGGACAGTTTTGAACACTAAGTTGAACAGAGCTTTCAGTGACTTCTATGTGTTCTTCCTGGCTTACAAAGAGCTTTTTTGTAAGCAGTCACGTGTAACTCTGCAAAAGCATTATGTTTCACAGTTCTGAGCACTAAGTTTAATAGAGCTTTCAATGTCTTCTATGTGTTTTCCCTGGGTTTAAAAATATCTTTTTGGAAAGCAGTCACGTGGAACTCTGCGAAAGCAGGATTTTGCACAGTTCTGAAAAATAAGTTGAATACAATTTTCTTTGAATTCTGGGTGTTTTCCCTGGGCTGAAAAACAACTTTTGAAAGCAGTCACTTAGAACTCTGTGAAAGCAGTATGTTATACAGTTCTGAAAACTCTGTTAAATATAGCTTTCATTGACTTTTGTGTGTTTTCCCTGGCTCACAAACAACTTTTTTGAATGCAGTCCCATTGAAGTCTGCTAAAGCAGTATGTTACACAGTTCTGAAAACTAAGCTGAATAGTGCTTTCATTGACTTCTATGTGTTTTCCCTGGGCTGAAAAACAACTACTTTGAAAGCAGTCATGTGGAACTCTGCGAATGCAGTATGTTACCCAGTTCTGAAAACGAAGTTGAATACTTCTTTCATTGACTAGTTTGTGTTTTCCCGGGGCTGAAAAAACACTTTTTTGAAAGCAGTCACATGGAAATCTGAAAAAGCAGTATGTCACAGAGCTCTGAAAACTAAGTTTAATACAGCTTTCATTGACTTCTATGTGTTTTCCCTGGGCTGAAAAACAACTTTTTTGAAAGGTGTCCCATTAAGCTCTACGAATGAACTATGTTACACAGTTCTGAATACTATGTTGGATACATCTTTCTTTAACTTCTTTGTGTTTTCTCTGGGATGAAAAACAAATTTTTTTGAAAGCAGTCACATGGAAATCTTCGAAAGCAGTATGTTACACTGTTCAGAAAACTAAGTTGAATACAGCTTTCATTGACTTCTAAGTGCTTTACCTCGGATGAAAAACAACTTTTTTGAAAGCAGTCACATGGAACTCTGCGAAAGCAGTATGTTACACAGTTCTGAAAACTAAGTTGAATAGAGCTTTCATTGACTTCTACGTGTTTCCCTTGGGCTGAAAAACAACTTTTTTGAAAGCTGTCACGTGGAACTCAGCAAAAGCAAAAGGTTACACAAATCTGAAAACTAAGTTGAATACAGCTTTCATTGACTTCTATGTGTTTTCCTTTGGTTAAAAGGAGCTTTTTTGTAAGCAGTCACGTGGAACTCTGTGAAAACAGTATGTTACAGTGTTCTGAAAACTAAGTTCAACAGAGCTTTCTTGGACTTCTATGTGTTTTCCCTGGGCTGAAAAGCAACTATTTTGAAAGCAGTCACGTGGAACTCTGTGAAAGCAGAATGTTACACTGTTCTGAAAACTACATTGAATACAGGTTTCATTGACTTCTATGTGTTTTCCCTGGGCTGGAAAACAACCTTTTTGAAAGCAGTCACATGGAACTCTGCAAAAGCATTATATTAAACATTTCTGAAAACTAAGTTCAATATTGCTTTCATTGACTTCTCTGCATATTCCCTGGGCTGAAAAACTACTTTTTTGAAAGCAGTCACGTGGAACCCTGCGAAAGCAGTATGTTGCACAGTTCTGTAAACTAAGTTGAATAAAGCTTTCATTGACTTCTATGTGTTTTCCCTGGGCTGAAAAACAACTTGTTTGAAAGCAGTCATGTGGAACTCTGTGAAAGCAGTATGTTACACAGCTCTGAAATCTAAGTTGAATAGAGGTTTCATTGACATTTATGTGTTTTCCCTGGCCTGAAAAAATACTTTCTTGAAAGAAGTCAGGTTGAACTCTGTGAAAGCAGTGTTACACAGCTCTGAAAACCAAGTTGAGTACAGCTTTCGTTGACTTCTATCTGTTTTCCCTGGGCTGAAAAGCTAGTTTTCTGAAATCAGTCACGTGGAACTCTGCGAATGCTGTATGTTACACTGTTCAGAAAACTAAGTTGAATACCCCTTTCATTGACTTCTAAGTGCTTTCCCTCGGATGAAAAACAACTTTTTTGAAAGCAGTCACATGGAACTCTGTGAAAGCAGTATGTTACACAATTCTGAATACTTAGTTAAATACAGCTTTCATTGACTTCTATGTGTTTTCCATGGGCTGAGAAACAACATTTTTGAAAGAAGTCATGTGGTACTCTGTGAAAGCAGTATGTTACACAGTTCTGAAAGCTAAGTTGAATACATCTTTGATTTACCTCTATGTGTTTTCCCTTGGCTGAAAAACATGTTTTTTGAAAGCAGTCACATGGAACTCTGCGAAAACAGTATGTTACACTGTTCTGAAAACTAAGTTGAATACAGGTTTCATTGACTTCAATGTGTTTTCCCTGGGATGCAAAACACCTTTGTTGAAAGCAGTAACGTGGAACTCTGAGAAAGCAGTATGTTACACAGCTATGAAACCTAAGTTCAATACAGCTTTCATTCGCTTCTGTGTGTTTTCCCTGGGTTGAAAAACAGCTTTTTTGAAAGCAGTCACGTGGAAGTCTGCGAAAGCACCATGATACACAGTTCTAAAATCTAAGTTGATTACATCTTCCCTGAACTTCGATGTGCTTTTCCTGGGGTGAAAAACAAGTTTTTTAAAGCAGTCACATGGAACACTACGAAAGCTGTATGTTACACAGATCTGAAAACTAAGATGAATAGAGCTTTCATTGACTTCTATGTATTTTCCCTGGGCTGAAAATGAATTTTTTTAAAGCCATCATGTGGAACCCTGAGAAAGCACTATCTTACACAGTTCTGAAAACTACGTTGAATACAGCTTTCATTGACTTCTATGTGTTTTCCCTGGGCTGAAAAACAACTTGAAAAAGCACTCACGTGGACGTCTGTGAAAGCACTATGTTACACAGTTCTGAAATCTAGGTTGAATAGAGATTTCATTGACTTCTATGTGTTTTCCGTGGGCTGACAAACACCTTTTTTGAAAGCAGTCACGTTGAACTGTGCAAAAACAGTATGTTACATGGTTCTGAAATATAAATTGAACAGAGATTTCATTAACATCTATGTGTTTTCCCTTGGTTGAAAAACAAATTATTTGAAAGCTGTCACGTGGAACTCTGCGAAAAGAGTATGTTACAAAGTTCTGAAAACTAAGTTGAATAGAGATTTCATTGACTTCTAAGTGTTTTCCCTGGGCTGAAAAACCACTTTTTGTAAAGCCGTCATGTGGAACTCTGCGAAAGCACTATGTTACACAGTTCTGAATACTAAGTTGATTACAGGTTTCATTGACTTCTATGTGTTTTCCCTGTTCTGAAAATGAACTTTATTGAAAGCATTGACGTGGAACTCTGTGAAAGAATTATGCTACACAGTTTTGAAAAGCAAGTTGAATACAGCTTTCATTGACTTCTATGTGTTTTCCCTGGGCTGAAAAACAACTTTTTTTTAAAGCACTCATGTGGAAATCTGTGAAAGCAATATGTTACACAGTTCTGAAAACCAAGTTGAGTACAGCTTTCATTGACTTCTATGTGTTTTCCCTGGGCTGAAAATCAACTTTATTAAAGCAGTCACGTGGAAATCTGCCAAAGCAGTATGTTACACAGTTCTGAAAACAAAGTTGAATACAGCTTTCATTGACTTCTATGTCTTTTCCCTGGGATAAGAAACGTCTTTGAAAGCGGTCACATGGAACTCTGTGAAAGCAGTATGTTATGCTGTCCTGAAAACTAAGTTGAATAGAGCTTTCATTTACTTCTATGTGTTTTCCCTGGGCTGAAAAACTACTTTTTTAAATCAGTCACGTGGGAATCTGCGAAAGCAGTATGTTACACAGTTCTGAAAACTAAGTTGAATAGAGGTTTCATTGACTTCTATGTGTTTTCTCTGGGCTGAAAACACCTTTTTTGAAAGCAGTCATGTGGAACTGTGAGAAAGCAGTATGTTACACAGTTCTGAAATCTAAGTTGAATACAGCTTTGATTGACTTCTATGTGTTTTCTCTGGGCTGAAAAACATCTTTTTTGAAAGCAGTGACGTGGAACTCTGCGAAAACGGTATATTTCACGGATCTGAAAACTAAGTTGAACACAACTTTCATTGACTTCTATGTGTTTTCCCTGGAGTGAAAAACAGCTTTTGTGAAAGCAGTCACGTGGAACTCTGCGAAAGCAGTATGTTACACAGTTCTGAGAACTAAGTTGAATACAGCTTCCATTGACTTCTATGTGTTTTCCCTGGGCTGAAAAACAAGTTTTTTTAAAAGCCGTCACATGGAACTCTGCGAAAGCACTATTTTTCACAGTTCTGAAAACTAAGATGAATACAGCTTTCATTGGAAAACATTTATCTGATAAGAGACTGACATCCTGCACATAGAAAGAAATCAAACAACTCAACTACAATAGTACAAACCAGCCAATTATAAAGTGAGTGAAAGACACAATTACACTACCTCACATGCCTCATGTCCTCTTTCAAATATGGACTTATCTGGTGAGCATCATGTGTAGAGCCAACTACAATCCACCAGTGTTTCTGAATCTTTCCCATTACTCCAAATGTGATACCCTGAACCCAGGTGTGCCCAATATACAGCAAGCAATCGAAAGATAAGAAATGTCAGGGAAGAAATCTCACTGGAGCTAGAATCCATGGAGAGAACCGAGTCAGCTTGGGTACCCAAAGCATACTAGAATTTTGAAGGGTCATTTGAATGAACATGTGCAAAGTTATGCTGACCCTTGCCTGCCTCACAATGAGCAATAAAGTTGCTAAGCAATGGGCTTCTATCCCAATGTCTGCCCTGAGGCTGAAAAACCTAAAGGGCACCCCAAGTGCAATGGTGATGCTGGAGGTGTTCTGGCCCATGCAGGCTAGAGTATGTATATGAGTATTCTTCTGCAGCACAGAGGATCACCTATTCACCTGATGGATTGTGAGATTTTGACTCTCCCAGTTTGACTGCATATTGGAATACTCAATGGCAAATTCCAGGTAGGTGTGTGGCAGGTGGGGCTCTAAGTGAACTGCCCCTGGGTGAGCTTGGACCCACCAAATTTTTCAATTTCACAGAAATTACCACTGGATGTGAGACATGGTGATTAGCCTCCTGGGTATTCATGTACCAGAGCTCCCCATGAGGCATGCCTGTGTGCAGTCAATGAACCCTCTTGAAGTCATGGAAACTTTGGACACCTGGTGTGGTGGTTTGAGTGTATTGTGTCCCCCAAATTCCATTATCTTTGTGGTCTTGTGTGGGGCAGAAGTTTTGGTGCTGGTTGGATTTGCTTGGAATGTGCCCCACCCAGCTGTGGGCAGTGATTCTGATGGGATGTTCCCATGGAGGCATGGCCCCGCATATTCAGGGTGGGCCCTTATTGGTGGAGCTATATAAATGAGCTGACTCAGGGGGGAAAAAGAGAGTGCAGCTGGGAGTGATGTTTTGAAGAGAAGCAAGCTTGCTAGAAAGGAACGTCCTGGGAGAAAGCCGTTTTGAGGCCGAAGCTTTGGAGCAGACGCCAGCTGCCTTCCTAGCTAACAGAGGTTTTCCAGACATCACTGGCCGTCCTCCGGTGAAGGTACCCGATTGCTGATGTGTTACTTTGGATGCTTTGTGGCCTTAAGACTGTAACTGTGTAGTGAAATAAACCCCCATTTTATAAAAGCCTGTCCATCTCTGGTGTTTTGAATTCTGCAACATTAGCAAACTAGAACAGATTTTGGTACCGAGAGAAGTGGGGTGCTTTTGCTGCTGAGTTTGCAAATACCAAACATGTTGGAATAGCTTTTTAAATGGATAAGGGGGAGTTTCTGGAAGAGTTGTGAGGAGCTTGATAGAAAAGGCCAAAACTGCTTTAAAGAGACTGTTTGTGGAAATATGGACTCTAAAGATACTTTGGATGAAGCCTTGAACAGAGATGATCAATGTGTTGTTGTGAACTGGAAGAAAGGTGATCCTTGTTTTAAAGTGGCACCGAATTTGGCAAAATTGAGTCCTGGTGTCAGACGGAAGGAAGAATCTGGAAGCAACGACCTGGAATACTTAGCTGAGGAGATCTCCAGACTACGTGTGGAGGACGTATCCTGGCTTCTCCTTGCGGCTTATAGTAAAATGTGAGCAGAGAGAGATAAACTTAGAACTGAACTCTTGGGTTCAAAGAAGCCAGAAGTTGATGGCTTGGAAAATTACAGGCTTCTAGGGGGTGGAATCCCAGAAGCTACAGCCCAACATGAGGATGTAACCAAACATGGAACCCAGACGCCATTTCAGTACAAGCCAAGATTGGAAAAGGAGTTAAGCAGAAAGGATTTGTGGAAAATCCTATTGTCTGATGGCTTTGACCCCTGCATGCTTCATGCAAAGCCAACAGAATTTTTGTGAGATCTTTATAGACAGAGCCATTGCCTGTCTGGACTGGAGGAGACAGACAAGGAAAAAATTAAAGGAAAAATCTCTTCAAAGACAGAGCCATGGAGGTTGAGGTCTGGAGTTAGGAGGTCTCGGGCTGGGAGAGCGGAGCAGCCCACATGCATGGAAAGGGTGAGTTTGCCCTGGAGGTCGAGGGCGGGCTTTCCGCCTCGATGCTCTGGAAGAGTTTTGCCACCTCAGGTCCCAAAGAGGGTGGAGCACATTTCCAGGGAATTGAGGAGAGCCTGGCTGCCACCCCACTGTTCTGAAGGGCTTGAGCATGTGCCCCGGAGATGGAAGGGAATCCGGGAGCTGCCCCGAGGTTTGAGGAGGGTGGAGCCGAGAAGGTGGTCTCCCCAATGTGTGGATATGTTGGAGCACTCACCCAAGTGTTTGGAGAGGAACAGGCTGCCGAAAAGGCCCTTGGGAAGGGTTAGGCTCCCGCTCTCTCAAGCCCCAAGGATGCAACATTGTTCTGTAAATGACTCTCAGACTTTGAAATCTAATGGACTTTGTCCTGTGGGTTTTAGGAACTGTTTTGCTCCTGTTAACCCTGTTTTCCTTAATGTTTCTCCTTATGGCAATGGAAATGTTCATCCTATGAATGTCTGTCCTTTGTATATTGGGAGCACATAACTTGTTCTAAGTTCACAGATCCACAGCTAAAGAAAGAATTATGTTTTAGAACTGACCAAGCCTAAACTGATTTTGATGGGATTTTGTACTTAACTTTTGTTACTGAAATGATTTAAGTTTTTGTGATATTGTGATGGAATGAATATATTTTGTATTTGGAAAGATAATGTCATTTTGGGGTCCAGGGGGTGGAATGTGCCGGTTTGAGTGTATTGTGTCCCCCAAATGCCATTATCTTTGTGGTCTTGTGTGGGGCAGAAGTTTTGGTGCTGGTTGGATTTGCTTGGAATGTGCCCCACCCAGCTGTGGGCAGTGATTCTGATGGGATGTTCCCATGGAGGCATGGCCCCGCCCATTCAGGGTGGGCCCTTATCGGTGGAGCTATATAAATGAGCTGACTCGGGGGGAAAAAAGAGAGTGCAGCTGGGAGTGATGTTTTGAAGAGAAGCAAGCTTGCTAGAAAGGAACATCCTGGGAGAAAGTCGTTTTGAGGCCGGAGCTTTGGAGCAGATGCCAGCTGCCTTCCTAGCTAACAGAGGTTTTCCAGACACCACTGGCCATCCTCCGGTGAAGGTACCCGATTGCTGATGTGTTACTTTGGACGCTTTGTGGCCTTAAGACTGTAACTGTGTAGTGAAATAAACCCCCATTTTATAAAAGCCTGTCCATCTCTGGTGTTTTGCATTCTGCAACATTAGCAAACTAGAACACCTGGGATGTGTCTGCCCTGTCCACAGATTCTAGCTGATGTGAGGTTTGGCTCATGACTGTCTTAACAATGGGATTTCTTGCTCTATTTGTGCTTGTCAGAAGTCTCACTCTGGGCCTAAATGCTGAATGACTGCTAAGGGGTTCCTGTGATGCAGAGACCACATAATGTTGACCAGCTGTGGATTTAGAGTTGAGTGGGTTTGAGGCTTCATTAGGGACAGGGATGGAGACTCACAGAGGGCAGGCATGATGATGTCTACTGTATAATGTTTGGTCCTTGGTCCAGTAATTAATCTTGCTCTGAGGGATATCCCTGCTCCTGGAGCCAGCATACCCTGGAATTGTCAGTGAGAGTGATCCCCAGGAAACTTTAAATGCCCACCCTTTATATGCTATTTACATGGTGTTGGCCTTGGGAGAGAGTAACCACAGGTATGGCAAATTATTTTTTCCTTTTCTGAAAGCAAGGTTATTAGCAATGTATGAAGACATCTCCAACCTCTGATCCTGAATGTGCTGATGCCCAAGGGTGTAGGCCTATTTGACACTGACTGTGAGCCTTCTTCTCATAGCCTATGAAAGCAGGGCAGTGTAATCTCATCCTGATGTGACCCAGTGTCTTTCTGATGAAGGAAGCAAACTCATGTGAAGTTGGTTTATTTTACTTAATTTTTTTACTGAGTTAACGCTGGTTTATATTCCTTGTATAATAAGGTTTTCCTTAATAATTCAGATTTTATGTGTAAAAAAATCAGTCTCTTTAATTATTGTATAACATTTCCTGTAAGCATGGAGATATTCCCTTATGTATCCACAGAAACATTACAACAATCATTAAATTAAGCTGTTTGTAGTATTAGTATCTTATCTAGGGGCCTGATTTACCACTCAACAATTACCAAATTATGTCCTATAGAACAAGCAAAATGTTAATAGTACTAATAATGATAGGGATGAAAAAAGACAAAAAAAAAATCTGTGTCCAGTCTCATAACAAACATTGCATTTCATTTTCAGGTATATTTATTTCCTTTGATCTGAATATATCTCACTACTTTCCTTCATCTGGACATTTTAGAAAACTGCTGAACCATCCTTTTAAAGCATGTATCTCAAACTGTGTTTTTTTCACAAGTTCTTCCTGATGAAATTGAGTTTATGAATTTTAGCAGGAATGGCTGAAAATTATTGTGACCCCAGGGTGATTATTTTTTAAAGTTAGGTAGTATTTTTATTTCTTTCATTGTATTGATTTTATTTTATACTTTATATACAAGCTAAAAAACCCCACAAACATTAAAAGTCACTACCTTATGATAAGAAAAGCAGTGACAGCAAATCAAATAACCTGAAATAACTACATTGCTTCCCCCATTGTCCAAGTTTGCATTAATGTGTTATATTTAAGGTAGTTGATTAAAGATTTCTAATATTATAAGCTGTTCACTTCTTATAGTACATGTATATTCTTATGGGTCTCTTTATTGCTGAAGAGTACTATGTTACTTATTTCCCTCTCTTTTCATCTGGTTCCATTACACTACTCTCCAATCCCAAATGTGATGATGCCCAAGTGTGTAGGCTTAGTAGGCCTGACTGTGAGCCTTCTTCTCATAGCCCATTAAAGCAGGGCTGTGTAATCTAACCCTAATCTGACCCTGTGTCTTCATGATGAGAGAAGTCAAGTAATGTTAAGTTGGTCTATTTTATTTAATTTTTTCACTGAGTTAACGCTGTTTCATATTCCCTGTATAATAAGATTTTCCTTAATAATAGGGAATCAATATCTAAAAAATTCAGTCTCTTTAATTTTTCTTGTAGAATTTCATTTAAGAACAGAGACATTCTCTTATGTATCCTCAGAAACATTACAACAATCATTAAATTAAGCTGTTTGTAGTATTAGTATCTTATCTAGGGACCTGATCCACACCTCAACAATCACCAAATAATGTCGTATAGAACAAGCAAATGTTAATAGTACTAATAATGATAGGAATGAAAAAAGACAAAAAAAAATCTATGTCCAGTCTCATAACAAACATTGCATTTCATTTTCAGGTATATTTATTCCCCTTCATCTAAATATATCTCATTATTTTCCTTCATCTGGACATTTTAGAAAACTGCTGAACCATCCTTTTAATGTATGTAACTCAAATTGTATTTTTTTTACAAGTTCTTCCTGATGGAATTGAGTTTATGAATTTTAGCAGGAATGGTTGAAAATTATTGTGCCCTCAGGGTGATTATTTTTTATTGTTAGGTGTCATTTATATTTTTTTGATTGTATTGATTTTGTTTTAAACTTTACCTATAAGCTAAAAAAACACAAAAACATTGAAAGTCACCACCTTATGACAAAACAAAGCAAAGTGACAGCAAGCAAACAAATGGAAATAACCACATCACTTCCCCCATTGTCCAAGTTTGCACTAATGTGTTATCTTCAAGGCAGTTGATTAAAGATTTCTAACAATATAAACTGTACTCTTCATATAGTCCATGTAAATTCTTAGGGGTCTTCTTCATTTCTGAACAGTCCTATGTTACTTATTTCCCTCTCATGTCATCTAGTTCCAATTGCACTACTTTGCATCCCTCATATCTTCTTTCATATATAGACTTCTCTGATGAGCCTTACTTGCATAATCAGCTACAATCCACACCAAGAACTTCTGCATTTTTCCCATTACTTTAAATAAGATATCCTGAACCCAGGTGTGCACAATATAGAGCAGGAAATTCCAAGATAAGAAATCTCATGGAGGAAATCTCACTGGAGCTAGAAACTATGGAGAGGACAGAGTAAGCCTGGGTTCCCAAAGCAGCCTAGAATTCTGGCAGGTCCTTCAAATGTGCATGCAAAAGTTATGCTGCCCCTCGCCTGCCTTACAATAAGCATCAGGTTGCTAAATGACAGACCTCTAACCCAATTGCTGCCCTGTGGCCTGAAAACCTAAAGGGCACCCAAAGTGTGCCAGTGATGCTGGAGGTGTTGTTGCCCATGAAGACTAGAGTAGGTATATGAGGATGCTTCTGCAGCACAAGAGGATCACCTATGCACCTGATGAATGGTAAGCTTTTGACTCTCCCAAGATGACAGTGTATCAGAATTCCCAAAGGCAAATTCCAGTTAAGTGTGTGGTAGTCAGGTTTAAGTTAATTGCCCTTGGCTGAGCTTGGGCCTGCCTAACTTTTTCAATGACACAGAAATTACCTCTGGATCTGAGACATGGAGCTTAGCTTCCTGGGTGCTCATGTACCAGAGCTCCCCATGAGGCATGCCTGTGTGCAGTCAATGAACCCTCTTGAAGTCAGGGAAACTTTGGACACCTGGGATGTGTCTGCCTGTCCACAGATTCTAGCTGACATGAGTTTGGGCTCATGGTTGTCTTGATGGTATTTCTCGCTCTAATTGTGCTGGCAAGAAATCTCACTCTGGGCCTAAATGTTGAGTGATCATCAAGGGGTTCCTGTGATGCACATACCACATCATGGTGACCAGCTGTGGATTTAGAGGATAGTGGATTTGAGACTTGATTGGGGGTATGGATGGAGACTCTCAGAGGGCAAGCATGATGGTGTGCACTACATATTTTTTGTCCTTGTTACAGGAATTATCATTGCACTGAGGGTTATCCCTGCTCTGAGTGCCAGTATAGCCTGGCTCTGACAGTGAGAGTGATCCCCAGGAAACTTTTAATTCCCAACCCTAGTATGCCATTTACATGGTGCTGGCCTTGGGAGAGAATGACCACAGATGTGGCAAGTTTTGTTCTTTACTTGAAGGCAAGGTTATTAGCAATGTAAGAAGACATCCCCAAACTCTCTGATCCTGAATGTGCTGATGCCCAAAGCAGTAGTCCCATTTTGCACTGACTGTGAGCATTCATCTCATAGCCCATGAAAGCAGGTGAGTGTAATCTCAACCTGATTTGACCCTGTGTCTTCCTGATGAGGGAAGCCTACTCAAGTTGAGTTGTTTTATTTTATTTAAATTTTTCACTGAATTAACATATTCCTTGTATAATAAGGTTTTCCTTAATAATTGAGAATACATGTGTAAAATAATTCAGTTTCTTTAATTATTCTTGTAGCTTTTCATGTAAGATCAGAAACATTCTTTTATGTAATCACAGAAACATTACCACAATCATTAAATTAAGCTCTTTATAGTACTAGTATCTTATCTAGGGTCTTGATCCACAGCTCAACAATTACCAAATAATGTCCTATAGAACATGCAAAATGTTAATAGTACTAATAATGATAGGAATGAAAAAAGACAAAAAAATCTGTGTCCAGTCTCATAACAAATGTTGCATTTCATTTTCAGGTATATTTATTCCCCTTTATCTGAATATATCTCATTACTCTCCTTCATATGGACATTTTAGAAAACTCCTGAACAATCCTTTTAATGCATGTAGTGCAAATTGTATTTTTTCACAAATTCTTTCTGTTGAAATTGAGTTTATGAATTTTAGCAGGAATGGCTGAAAATAATTTTGCCCTCAGGGTGATTTTTTACTGTTAGGTAGTATTTTTATTTCTTTCATTGTATTGATTTTATTTTAAACTTTTATCTATAAGCTAAAAAAACACACAAACATTACTAGTCATCACTTTATGAGAAAACAAAGCAAAGTGACAGAAAAGAAAATAACCTGAAATGACCACTTTGCTTCTCCCATTGTCTGTGTTTGAATTAATGGGTTGTCTTTGAGGCAGTTGATTAAAGATTTCTAATATTATAAACTGTACTCTTCTTACAGTCTATGTATTTTCTTAGGGGTCTTATTTATTCCTGAACAGTCCTTTGTTACTTACTTCCCTCTCTTGTCATCTAGTTCCAATGACACTACTTCACATTCCATATATCCTCTTTCAAATATAGAATTCTCTGCTGAGCCTTATGTGCAGAATCAGCTACAATCCACACCAAGTGTTTCTGAATCTTTCCCATTACTCCAGTTAGGAATCTGTGTACCCAGGTGTGCTGAAAATACAGCAGGAAATCCAAAGACAAGACACCTCAGGGAAAATTCTCACTGGAGCTAGAAACTGTGGAGGGTCAGAGAGAGCCCAGGTTCCCAAAGCAGAAAAGAATTGTGGTGGGTCCTTTGAAAGCACATGCACAATTTATGTCGACACTTGCCTGCCTCACAATGAGCATCAGGTTGCTAAGTGACAGGCCAGTAACCCAATGGCTGCCCTGTGGCCTGAAAACTTAAAGGGCACCACAAGTGTTCCTGTGAGGGTGGAGGTGTTGTAGCCCATGCAGACTGGCATATGTATATGATGGTGCTTCTGCAGCAGAAGAGGGTCACCTGAATACCTGATGGTTAGTGAGCATTTGACCTTCCCAGGATGGTCATGTACTGGAAGACCCAAGGGAATTTCCAGGTAAGTGTGTGTTAAGCAGGGCTTTAAGTGAATTGTGCCTGGCTGAGCTTGGGCCGGCATAAGTTTTTTAATGTCACAGAAATTACCACTGGATGTGAAGCATGGAGCTTAGCATCATGGGTTCTCATGTACCAGAGCTCACCATGAGGCATGCCCATGTGCAGTCAATGAACCCTATTGAAGTCAGGGAAACTATGAACAATTGGGATGTGTCTGCCCTGTCCACACCTTCTAGCTGTCATGAGGTTTGGCTCATGGCTCTCTTAACATTGGCATTTCTAGCTCTATTTGTGCTGGGCAGAAGTCTCCATTAGGTCCTAAATGTTGCCTGACAGTTGTAGTTGTCCTGTGATGCAGAGACAACATGACGATGACCAGCTGTGGTTTTAGAGTTGTGGGGGTTTGAGGCTTCATTGGAGTTAGGGATGGAAGATCACAGAAGACAAGCATGATGGTGTCCACTGTATATTGTTTGGTCCTTGGTCCCAGATTTATCATTTCCCTGAGGGATATCCCTGCTCTGTGAGCCAGCATACTCTGGCCCTGACAGTGAGAGTTATCCACAAGGAACTGTGAATGCCCACCGCTAGTCACCCATTTACATGGTGCTTGCCTTGAGAGATAGTAACCAAAGATATGGCACATATTTTGTTCCTTTTCTGGAAGCAGTGTTTTTAGCAAAGGAAGAATACATCCCCAAACTGTCCAATTCTGAATGTGCTGAAGCCCAAGTGGGAAAGCCCTGGTGGCACTGACTATGACATTTCTAATCAGATCCCATGAAAGCAGGGAAGTGTAACCTCACCCTGGTCTGACCCTGTGTCTTCCTGAAGAAAGAAGCCAACTTGTGAAGTTGGATTATTATATTTACTTTTTTCACTGAGTCAACACTGGTTCATATTCCTTTGTAATAAGGTTTCCTTAATCATTGGGAATTAATGTTCAAATGAATGTCTGTCTCTTTAATTATTCTTGTAGCATTTCCTGTAAGCATGGAGATATTCTCTTATGTATTCACAGAAACATTACTACAATCATTAAATTAACCACTTCGTAGTACTACTATCTCATTTAGAGGACTAGTCCACACCTCAACAATTACCAAATAATGTCCTATGGAACAATCAAAATGTTAATATTAATAATAATGATAGAAATGAAGACAGACAAAAGTGTCTAGTATCATATCAAATATTGCATTTCATTTTCTATTCCCCTTCATCTGAATATATCTCATTTTTTCCTTCATCTGGACATATTAGAAAGCTGCTGAACAAACCTTTTAAAGAATGTTCCTCAAATAGCATTTTTTTTTCACAAATTATTCCTGATGAAATTTATTTTATGAATTTTGGCCAGAATGGCTGAAACTTATTGTGACTTCAGTTTGATTACTTTTTAAATGTTAAGTATTATTTTTATTTCTTACTTTGTACTGATCTTATTTTAAACTTTATTTATAAGCTAAAATAACACACAAGCACCTTCTTTTGACAAAACAAAGTAATGTTTCAGAAAAGCAAATAACCTGAAATAACTAATTTCCTTCCCCCATTCTCCAAGTTTTCATTAATGAATTAAATTCAAGGTAGTTGATTAAAGATTTCTAATAGTATAAAGTGTACCCTTCATACATGACATGTACTTTTTTATGGGTCTTGTTTATTGCTGCACAGTCCAATGTTTCTTATTTCACTCTGTTGTCATCTAGTTCCAATTACACTACTTTGCATCCCTCATAACCTCTTTCAAATATTGAGTTCTCTTTTGAGGCTTATATGCAGAATCAGCTACAATCTAAATTAAGTGTTTCTGAATCTTTCCCATTACTCCAAATAGGAATCCCTGTACCCAGATGTGCCCAATATACAACAGACATCCCAAGATAAGAAACCTTAGGGAAGAAATCTCACTGGGGCTGTTAGCTTTGGAGAGGACTGAGTCAACCTGGGTTTGCACAGCAGCCTAGAATTCTGGCAGGATCTTGGAATGTGCATGTACAAGTTATTCTGACCCTCGCTGGCCTCACAATAAGCATCATATTGCTAAGTGACAGGCATCTAACCCAATGGCTGCCCTGTGGTCTGAAAACCTAAAGGGTACCCAAAGTGTTCTGCTGATGTGGAGGTGTTGTGGACAATGCAGGCTACAGTAGATGTTTGAGGATGCTTCTGCAGCATAGAGGATAACCTATGAACCTGATGGATAGTGAGCTTTTGACTCTCCCAGGACTATCCTGTACCAGAAGACACAATGGCAAATTCCAGGTAAGTGTGTGGTAGGTGGGGCTTTAAATGAATTGCCCTTCTCTGAGCTTGGGCCCACCTAAATTTTTCAAGTGGCACAGAAATTACTGCTGGATCTGAGACACAGAACTTAGCATCCCTAGTGCTCATGTAACAGAGCTCACCAGGAGGCATGCCAATGTGCAGTCAATAAACTCCCTTGAAGTCACGAAAACATTGGACATCTGTGTTGTATCTGCACTGTCCACAGCTTATAGCTGACCTGAGGTTTGCCTCATGGCTCTATTGATGGTGGGATTTCTTGCTCTATTTTTGCTGGCCAGAAATTTCACTCTGGGCCTATACGCTGAGTGACATTCAAGGGCTCATGTGATGCAGAGACCACATGATGATGATTGACTGTAGTTTTAGGGTTGAGTGGGTTGGAGGTTTGATTGTGGACAGGGATGAAGACTCCCAGAGGGCAGGCATGATGGTGACCATTGTATATTGTATGTTCCTTGGTCCAGGAATTAACATTGCCCTAAGGGAAGTCCCTGCTCTAAGACCCAGCATATGCTGGCTCTGACATTGTGAATGATCCCCAAGAAACTGTGAATGCCTACCCCTAGACCCCAGTTAACATAGTTCTGGTCTTTGGTAGACAGTAACCACACATGTGGCATATTTTTTATTCCTTTTCTGAAATCAAGGTTATTAGAAATTGAAGAATGCATCCCAGAAATGTCCAATCCCAAATGTATTTGTGCCCAAGGTAGTAGGCACAGGTGGCACTGAATTTGACCCTTCTTCTCATAGCCCATGAAAGAAGGCCAGGGTAATCTCAACCTGATCTGACCCTGTGTTTTCCTGAGGAGAGAAGCCAACTCATGTAAAGTTGGCTTATTTTATTTACTTTTTTCACTGAGTTAACACTAGTTCATTTTCCTTGTATAATAAGGTTTCCCTTAATCATTGGGAATTTGTGTGTAAAAAAGTTTGTCTCTTTAATTATTCTTGTAACATTTCATGTAAGAACTGAGACATTCTCTTATGTGTTCATAGAAAAATTATGACAATAATTAAATTAATCTGTTTTTAGTACTAGTATCTCTTCTAGGGGTCTGGTCCACAACTCAACAATTACCAAATAATGTCCTATAGACCAAGCAAAATGTTAATAGTAATAATAATGATAGGAATGAAGAAAGAAAAAAAAAAAAAAACTCTGTCCAGTCTCATATCAAATATTGAATTTTATTCTCAGGCGTATTTATTCCTCTTCATCTCACTATATCTCATTTCTTTCCTTCATCTGGACATATTAGAAAACTACTCAGCTGTCCTTTTAAACCAAGTTCCTCAAATTGTATTTATTTCCCAAGTTCTTCCTGATGAAATTGAGTTTATGAATTTTACCCAGAATGGCTGAAAATTATTGTGCCCTCAGGGTGATTATTTTTTAAATGTTAAATATTATTTTTATTTCTTTCATTGTATTGATTTTATTTTAAAATTTATCTATAAGCTAAAACTACAAACATACTTTAAAAGTCACCACCTTATGACAAAACAAAGCAAAGTTTCAGAAAAACAACCTGAAATAACTAATTTTCTTATACCATTATCCTAGTTTGCATTAATGGGTTATCTTCAAGGCAGTTGATTAAATATTTATAATATTATAAACTACTCTTCATACATTCCATGCATTTGCTTTGGGGTCTTGTATATTGCTGCAAAGTTCTATGTTTCTTATTTCCCTCTCTTTTCATCTAGTTCCAATTACTTTTTTGCATCCCTCAAATCCTTTTCCAAGTAGAGACTTCTCTGCTGAGCCTTAAGTAAAGAATCAGCTACAATCCACACCAAATGTTTCTGAATACTTCCCATTACTCCAAATAGATTACCTGCACCCAGGTGTGGCAAATGTACAGCAGGAAATCCCAAGATAAAAAACCTCAGGGAAGAAATCTCACCAGAGCTATAACCTGTGGAAAGGATAGAGCCAGCCAGGCTTCCCAATGCAGCCTAGAAATATGGCAGGACCTTGGAATGTGCATGTGCCATTTATGCTGACCCTCACCTGCCTCAAAATGTGCATAAGGTTTTTAAGCAACAGACCTCTAAACCAATGGATGTCCTGTGGTCTGAAAACCTAAAGGGCACCTCAAGTGTGCTGGTGATGGCAGAGGTCTTATGGCCTATGCAGGCTGGAGTAAGTATATGATGATACTTCTGCAGCAGAGAGGATCACCTATGCTCCTAATGGATGGTGAGGTTTTGACTCTCCCAGGACAATCCTGTACCAGAAGACCCAAGTCAAATTCCAGGTCGGTGTGTGGTAGGTGGGACTTTAAGTGAACTGCCCATGACTGAGCTTGCTCCCTCCTAAGTTTTTCAATGGCACAGAAATTACTTCTGGATTTGAGACTTGGAGCTTAGCATCCCAGGTGCTCATGTACCAGAGTTCATGATGCAGCATGCCCATGTGCAGTAAATGAACCCAGTTGAAATCAGGGAAACTTTGGAAACCTGTGGTGTGTCTGCCTTATCCACAGCTTATAGCTGACATGAGGTTCAGCTCATGGCTATCTTAACCATGGGATTTCTTGTTCTATTCGTGCTGGCTAGAAGTCTCAGACTGGGCAAAAATGCTGAGTGACATTCAATGGTGTCCTGTGATGCAGAGAACACATTTTGATGACCAGCAGTTGTTTTAGAATTTAATGGGATGGAGGACTCATTGGGGACAGGGATGGAGACTCCCAGAGTCAGGCATGATTGTGTCCACTGAAAGTTTATTACTTGGTCCAGGAGTTATCATTGCTCTGAGGGATATCCCTGTTCTGGGAGCCAGCATACCATGGCTCTGACAGTGAGAGTTATCCCCTGGAAACCGTGAATTCCCACTCCAATACCCCCGTTTACATGGTGCTGGCTCAGGAGAGAGTAACAACTGATGTGGCACATTTTTTGTTCCTTTTCAGAAAGCAAGGTTATTAGCAAAGGAAGAAAACATCACTGAGCTGTCTGACCCCAAAGGTGCTGATGCCCAAGTGCATAGGACCATGTGGCAATTACTGTGACCCTTCTTCTCCTAGCCCATGAAAGCAAGGCAGTGTAATCTCACCCTGATCTGATGCTGTCTTCCTGATGAAGGAAATGAACTCATGAGAATTTGGTTTATTTTGTTTTCCTTTTTAACTGAGTTAACACTGGTTCATATTCCTTGTATATAGTATGGTTTTCCTTAACAATTTGAAATTTTTGTTTAAAAAATTCAGTCCCTTGAATTATTCTTGTAGCATTTCATGTAAGAACAGAGACATACTCTTATGTATTAACAGAAACCTAAACTAATCATTAATTTAACATGTTTGTAGTACTAGTGTCTCATCCTGGGGCCTTTTCCACACCTCAACAATTACCAAATAATGTCCTATAGACCAAGGAATATGATAGTAGTAATAATGATAGGAATGGAGACAGACAAATAAAAGTGTCCAGACACATATCAAACATTGCATTTCATTTCCTGTATATTTATTCCCCTTCATCTGATTATATCTCATTTCTTTCCTTCATCTGGATATATTATAAAACTGCTGAACCATCCTTTTAAAGAGTGGTCCTCAAATTGTATTCTTTGCACAAGTTTTTCCTGATGAAAATGATTTTATGAGTTTTGGCCAGAATGGCTGCAAATTACTGTGTCCTCAGTGTGATTACTTTTGAAATGTTAAATTTAATTTTCTTTCATTGTTTTGATTTTATTTTAAACTTTATTTATAAGCTAAAATAACACACAAATACCTCCTTTTGACAAAACAAAGCAAAGTTTCAGAAAAGCAAATAATCTGAAATAACTACTTTGCTTCACCCATTGTCCAAGTTTGCAGTAATGTTTATCTACAAGGCAGTTGGTTAAAGTTTTCTAATATTACAAAGTGTATCTTTCATACAGTCCATGTATTTTCTTATGGGTCTTTTTTATTGCTGCACAGTCCTATGTTTCTTATTTCCCACTCTTGTCATCTAGTTCCAATTACACTACTTCACATCCCTCATCTCCTCTTTAAATATAGAATTCTGTGCTGAGAATTATGTGCAGAATCAGCTACAATCCTCACCAAGTGTTTCTGAATCTTGCCCATTACTCTAAATAGGAATACCTGTACCCAGGTGTGCCCAATATACAGCAGGAAATCCCAAGTTAAGAAACCTCAGGGAAGAAATCTCACAGGGGCAGAACCACTGGAGAGGACAGAGCCACCCCAGTTCCCAAAGCAGCCTAGAATTCTGGTAGGCTTTGGAAAGCACAGGAGCAAGTTATGCTGACCCTTGCCTGAAACACAATGGGCATCAGGTTGCTAAGCTACAGGCAACTTACTCAATGGCTACCCTGTGGTCTGATAACCTAAACTGCACCCCAAATATGCAAGTCATGGTGTAATTGCTGTGGCCCATGCAGGCTGGGGTACATTTATGTGGATGCTTCTGCAGCACAGATTATCACCTATGCACCCAAATGGATGGTGAGCTTTTGACTCTCCCAGGATGATCCTTTACCCAAAGACCAAAGGGAAAATTCCTGTTAAGTGTATAGTAGGCAGGGCTTTTAGGGAATTGCCCCGGGCCTAGCTTGGGCCCATCTTACTTTTTCAATGGCACAGAAATTAATGCTGTATCTGAGACATGGAACTTGCCATTCCAGGTACTCACATATCAGAGTGCAACATGAGGCATGCCCATGTGCATTCAATGAACAACCTTGAAGTCAGGGAAACTATTGACACCTGGGATTTGTCTTCCCTATCCACAGCTTCTAGCTGACATGAGGTTTGGCTCATGGCTGACTTAAGGGTGGGATTTCTTGCTCTATTTGTGCTGGCCAGAAGTTTCACTCTGGCTCTAAATGCAGAGTGATGGTCAAGGATGTCCTTTGATGCAGAGACAACATTTTGATGACCAGATGTGGTTTTAGGTTTGAGTGGGATGGAGGCTTCATTGGGGACAGGGATGAAGACTCAGAGTGGGCAGTCATTATTGTGTCCACTGAATATTGTTTGGTATGTGGTCCAGGAACTATCATTGTCCTCAGGGATATCCATGCTCTGGAAGCCAGCATTCCTAGGATCTGGCAGTAAAAGTGATCCTCTGGAAACTGTGAATTACCACCCCAAGACCCCTGTTTACATGGTACTGATCTTGGGAGATAATAACCACAGATATGGCATATTTTTGTTCCTTTTAAGGAAGAAGACATCCCTGAACTGTCTGATCCTGAATGTGCTGATGCCCAAGAGTGTAGTATAGTGTGGCACTGACTTTGATCCTTCATCTCATAGCCCATGAAATCAGGACAGTGTAATCTCACACTGATCTGACATGGTGTCTTCCCGAGTAGGGAAACCAATGCATGAATTTGGTTTATGTTATTTACATTTTCGCTGAGTTCACACTGTTTCATATTCCTTATACAGTAAGGTTTTCCTTAACAGTTGGGAATTTATGAATAAAAAATATCAGGCTCTTTAATTATTCTTGTAACATTTCATGCAATAACACTGACATTCTCTTATGTATTCACAGAAACCTTAACTCAATCATTAATTTAAATTGTTTGTAGTATTTGTATCTTATCTAGGGGCCTAGTCCTCACCTCAACAATTACCAAATAATTTCCTATAGACTAATTAAAGTGATAACAGTAATAATAATGAAAATAACGGAGAAAGACAAAAAAGTCCAGTCTCATATCAAACATTGCATTTCATTTTATGTATATTTATTTCCCTTCATCTGAAAATATATCACTTCTTTCCTTCATCTGGATATTAGAAAACTGTTGAACCATCCATTAAAAGAATGTTCCTCAAATTGTAATTTCTTTTACAAATTCTTACTGACGAAATTGATTTTATGAGTTGTGGCCAGAATGGCTGAAAATAATTGTGCCCTCTGTGATAAATTTTTAAATGTTGTTTTATTTTTATTTCTTACATTGTACTGATTTTATTTTAAACTTTATATATAAGCTAAAATAACACACAAACACCTCCTTTTGAGAAAACAAAGTAAAGTTTCAGAAAAACAAATAACCTGATATAACTACTTTGCTTCCCCCATTCTCCAACTTTGCATTTCTGTGTTATCTTCAAGGCAGTTGATTAAAAATTTCTAATATTATAAACTGTACCCTTCATACATTCCATGTATTTTACTATGGGTCTAGTTTATTGCTGCACAGTCCAATGTTTCTTATTTCCCTCTCTTGTCATCAAGTTCCAATTACACTACTTTGGATTCCTCATATCTTCTTTCAAATATTGACTTCTTTGCTGAGACTCATGTGCAGAATCAGCTGCAATCCACGCTGTTTCTGAATCTTTCCCATTACTCAAAATTGGAATCCCTGTACCCAGGTGTGCCCAATTTTCAGCAACAAATCCCAAGAAAACAAACCTCAGGAAAGAAATCTCACTGGGGCTCCAAGTTTGGAGAGGACAGAGTCAACCTGGGTTCACAAAGCAGCCTAAAATTCTGGCAGGATCTTGGAATGTGCACATGCAAGTTATGCTATCGCTGGCCTCATAATAAGCATCATATTCCTAAGCAACTGGCATCTCACACAATGGCTGCCCAGGGGTCTGAAAACCTAAAGGATACCTCAAGTGTGCTGGTGTTGGTGGATGTGTTGTGGGCAATACAGACTACAGTAGATATATGAAGATGCTTCTGCAGCACAGAGGATCACCTATGAACCTGATGGATGGTGAGCTTTTGACTCCTGGATGATCCTGAACCAGAAGTTTCAAGGGCAAATTCCATGTATGTTTTCGTAGGCAGTTGTAATCGTTAGGGTTCTCTAGGGAAACAGAATCAATGAGAGGTGTCTCTGACTTTCAAATTTGTAAAAGTGACTTACGCAACTGTGGGTATGCACTAGTCCAAATTCTGTAGAGCAGTCAGCAAACTGTCAAGTCCAAGAAAGATGTCTGATGAATTCCTCCAGAAATGAACTGGCAACTTAGATGAATTCCTCAGGAAATGAACTGAGATCTTCAATGAACATGTTCAATGAACTCCTCAGGAAATGAACCAGCAGCTTCAATGAATTCCTCAGGAAATGCTTCACTGGGCAGCCAAAGAAGAAGCGAAGGTCCTCTATCTGTCTCACTTATAGGTCTTCAACTGATTAATTGGATTAAATCCAGCCAATTGCATTCTCTCATTGTGGAAGGCACGCCCTTTGGTGAGTCATCCGTCTCAACTCCAGTCAATTCATGATTTAATAAACCAGCCTGTTGGTTTATTAACCAGCCACAAACATCCTCACAGTAATTGTTAGGCCAGTGCTTCCTTGACCAGACAGCTGGGTACTATCACCTGGCCAAATTGACATATGAACCTAACCATCACAGTCCACCCCTTGTCAACTTGGTAGTTATACACATCACCTAAAACCATACTTTATCTCTAAGTAGGTAACAATAACAGGCATATATTTTGCCTAACAATACTCTGCTGTGAAGCATACAACTGGAAATGCACTAAATCTCTCCAGAATAGAGTGAAAGTCCTTGGGTCACATTAGCTCTTAAAATTGACTTCCTTTAGCTTAAATATAGCAAAATGAACCATATGGGTTATGCCATATGATAAGGGGATAAGACAAAGAAGAAAGCAAAGATATTTGCTTAACAGACAAATAAAAACATAATAATAACAAAACAAGGAGGAAATATTCATGCCATCATAGTCTTCATTTCTGTAACTGGTCATGTGGCTGTAGTTCATATTTATCACTACCTTCTTCCACTACCCATCCCATGTTCCCTTTACCCTCAGCAAGCACTTCAGCTGGCTGGGGTCCTTTGCCTGGTGGGGTAACCCAAACTTTCATTCCTGAAGTTTCTTGGCCATTGGTAGTCCTGCCTGGATTGGGTTGTTGCAGTTTTCCATTGATTTTAATCACAGGGCATGGTAGTACTAAGAGAAACCCTAGGGGATCTCCTGTATTCCAGGAAAATTCTTCTTTACTTCCATTGTTAAGTTGCAATGCTATTTTGCCTTGATAGGATCAATCACCCCAGCCAGCACAGTAATCCTCTTCCTTGCCTGTTGATTCAGAGACATAAGAAGACCAAAGTGGACAGGTGGCAGTCTTACCTTCCAGTTCAATGGGATTATTGTTGTGTTTCCTGGAGGAAGTACTCCTCCTTTTGGAATCAAGACCTGTAGACTAGCAGAGCTTAAGCTTACAGGGACAGGAAGCAAAAATTTACCTAGTGGATCACTGGAAGTGACAGTAAGTGGTGCCACTCCTGTTTCCACCCCTTGATTCCTGGACCCATGAATTCTGGCCATGGGAGAAAGAGCACCATAGAGTGGATGCTGATTCAGAGCATGCACAGTCTCCTGTAGAACACTGCCCCAGCCCTGGAAGGTATTGCCACCTAACTGGCACTGTAATTGAGTCTTCAATAGGCCATTCCACTGTTCTGTCAATCCAGCTGCCTCTGGATGATGGGGAACATGGGAAGACCACAGAATTCCATGAGCATGTGCCCATTCCCTCACTTCATTTGCTGTGAAGTGGCTTCCTTGGTCTGAAGCAATGCTGCATGGAAAAACATGATGATGAATAAGGCATTTTGTAAGTACATGGATGGTAGTTTTGGCAGAAGCATGTCATGCAGAGAAGGCAAACCCATATCTAGAGTATGTGTCTATTCCAGTAAGAACAAATTGCTGCCCCTTCCATGATGGAAGTGGTCCAATGTAATCAACCTGCCACCAGATAGCAGGCTGATCACATCAGGAAATGGTGCCATATCAGGGACTGTGTGTGGGTCTCTGCTGCTGGCAGACTGGACGCTCAGCAGTGGCTGTGGCCAGGTCAGCCTTGGTGAGTGGAAGTCCATGTTGCTGAGCCCATGCATAACCTCAATCCTTACTGCCATGACTACATTGTTCATGAGTCCATTGGACAATGACAGGAGTTGCTGGGGAAAGAGGCTGATTGCTATCCACCAAATGGTTCATTTTATCCACTTGGTTATTAAAATCTTCTTCTGCTGAAGTCACCCTCTGGTGAGCATTCACATGGAACACAAATATCTTCATGTTGTTTGCCCACTCAGAAAGGTCTATCCACATACCCGTTCCCCAGACTTTTTGTCACCAATCTTCCAATCATGTTCCTTCTAAGTCCCTGACCATCCAGGCAATCCATTAGCAACAGCCCAAGAATCAGTATACAAATGCACATCAGGCCAGTTCCCCTTGCAAGCAAAGTGAACAAGCAGGTTCACTACTTGAAGTTCTGCCCACTGGGAGGATTTTCCCTCACCACTGTCCTTCAGGGACATCCCAGAAAGGGGCTGCAGTGCTGCAGCTGTCCACTTTCAGGTGGTACCTGCATATTATGCAGAACCATCTGTAAACCAGGCCCAAGTTTTCTCTTCCTCAGTCAACTGACTGTAAGGAACTCCCCAAAATGCCATAGCTGTGGGCTGGGAAAGAGAAGGTAAGGTGGAAGGAGTGGGGGCCATGGGCATTTGGGCCACTTCCTCATGTAACTTACTTGCACCTTCAGGACCTGCTTGAGCTCTATCTTGTATATACCAATTCCATTTTATGATGGAGTGCTTCTGTGCATGCCCAACTTTATGGCTTGGTGGGTCAGTCAATACCCAGATCATGATAGGTAACTCAGGTCTCATGGTAACTTGGTGGCCCATGGTTAAGTGTTCTGTCTCTACTAAGGCCCAGTAGCAGGCCAACAGCTGTTTCTCAAATGGAGAGTTGTTATCTGCAGAGGATGGTAAAGACTTAATCCAAAATCATAAGGGCCTGCATTGTGATTCTCCTATAAGGGCCTGCCAAAGGCTCCAAACAGCATCTTTATTTGTCACTGACACTTCCAGCACCATTGGGTAAGCTGGATCATATGGTCCAAGTGGCAGAGCAGCTTGCACAGCAACCTGGACCTGTCACAGAGCCTCATCTTGGTCCGGTCCCCACTCAAAACTATAAGCTTTTCTGGTCACTCGGTAAATAGGCTGGAGTAGCACACCCAAATGAGGAATATGTTGTCTCCAAAATCCAAAGAGCCCAACTAAGCATTGTGTTTATTTTTTGGTCATAGGAGGGGCCAGATGAAACAGCATATCCTTCACCTTAGAAGGAACGTCTTGACAGGCCCCACACCACTGGACACCTAGAAATTTTACTGAGGTGGAAGGCCCCTGTATTTTTGTTTGATTTATCTCCCATCCTCTGCCATGCAAATACCTTACCAACAAACCTAGAGTACTTGCTACTTCTTGATCACTAGGTCCAGTCAACCTGATATCATCAATATAATGGACAATCGTGATATATTGTGGGAGGGAGAAACAATCAAGTTCCCTGTGGACAATATTATGACATAGGGCTGGAGAGTTGATATAACCTTGAGGTAAAACAGTGAATGTAAACTGCTGGCCTTGCCAGCTGACTGCGATCTGTTTCTGATGGTCCTTACTGACAGCAATTGAGAAAAAAGCATTTGCCAGATCAAAAGATGCATACCAGGTACCAGGGGATGTGTTGATTTGTTCAAGGAATTATACCACATCTGGAACAGCAGCTGCAATTGGAGTCACCACCTGGTTAAGCTTACAATAATCCGCAGTCATCCTCCAAGACCCATCTGTTTTCTGCACAGGCCAAATAGGAGAGTTGAATGGGGATGTGGTGGGAATCACCACCCCTGCATCCTTCAAATCCTTAAGATTGGCATTAATCTCTGCAATCCCTCCAGGAATCTGGTATTGCTTCTGGTTCACTATTTTGCTAGGCAGGGGCAGTCCTAGTGACTTCCACTTGGCCTTTCCCACCATAATAGCCCTCACTCTAGGAGTCAGGGAACCAATGTGAGGATTCTGCCAGTTGCTGAGTATGTCTATTCCAATTATGCATTCCAGCACTGGGGAAATAACCACAGAATGGGTCCAGGGACCCACTGGACCCACTGTGTGATGGACCTGAGCTAAAACTCCATCAATCACCTGACCTCCATAAGCCCCAACTCTGACTGGTGAACAAGAGTGATGTTTTGGGTCTCCAGGAATTAATGTCACTTCTGAACCAGTGTCTAATAATCCATGAAATATCTGATCATTTCTATTCCCCCAATGCACAGTTAACCTGGTAAAAGGCTGTAGGTTCCCCTGGGGAGGACTGGGAGGAAGATTAACAGTATAAATTTTTGGCAGTGTAACAGGGTCCTTCCCCAAGGCTACTCAGCCTTCCCTTCATTCAATGGGCTCTGGATGTGTAACCTGCCTCAAGTCTGGGAATTGATGAAGGAGACATGACTCTCTGTTTTGTAGTTTGAGGGAGACTTTTGTTCATATGGCCTAGAATTCTTCTGCCTATGTAGTTCAAACAAGAATTTAGTCAGTTCCTATTTTACTACTTGGTACTCCATGATCCACTAACCAATGCCATAAGTCTCTCTGAGTCATATTATATTGATTGCTGCTTTGAGCCTGTTTTCCATTATGGTAGCCATGCTCACCTTGTCTGTGGTGATTAACTGCAGACACTTTGGATTCTGTTGACTTGGGACCCAATTATCCTCACTGTGTTTAAAGATTCCAGCTCAGTGACAGCAGTGCCTACAGTAATATCTGACCTACAGAGAAGGGCAACTACAGAGCTGTTCAGGGATGATGGAGCTAATCTCACAAATTTATTCCTTACAGTCCTGGTAAAACATGTGTCCTCTGGACATTCCAGGAGTATGTGAGTAGGTCTTTCATGATAAATCCACTCTAACATTCCAATCTCTGTAAGCCTTTTAATCCCCTCCTCCACATTGTACCATGGCAGTTCTGGCATTTCAACCTCTGTTAATGTTGGCCACCTTTTGGTCCATGTTTCAGCCAACCACCCAAACAAACTGTTAACACTATTTCTAACCCCTCAAACTACATTGAATGCAGAATCCCTGCTTAGTGGGCCCATATCAGTAAATTCAGCCTGATCCAACCTTATATTCCTTACACCATTATCCTACACCCTTAATATCCATTCCCACACATATTCCCCTGGTTTCTGGTCATATAAGTTGGAAAACTCTTACAGTTCTTTTTTGAGTATAGCTTACTTCCTCATGGGTCACACTTCATATCTCATCTTTTCGGGCTGGTTGGGAATTTAGCATAGTTATAGGTCTTGAAGCAAAGACTGGTGGTGGGGGTGGGTCATGTAAAGAGTTAGAATTATCCTTCAAGGCATTTACCTCAGGAGATTCTGTTGCATTTTCATCTCTTAAAACAGGATTAATCTCTCCAGAAAGAGGATTGAGGGCTGCTTCCTCAGGGGAGGTGATTACAGGATTAGCAGGCACTGGAGGGTTAATCTCAAGCCCAGAGAAGTGGATGCTTTTGCTGCTGAGTTTGCAAATACCAAACATGTTGGAATGGCTTTTTAAATGGATACAGGGAAGATTCTGGACGATTTGTGGGGAGCTTGATAGAAAAGAACTAAACTGCTTTAAAGAGACTGTGGAAATATGGACTCTAAAGATACTTCTGATGAGGCCTTGAACAGAAATGATGAATGTGTTGTTGCAAACTGGAAGAAAGGTGATCCTTGTTTTAAAGTGGCAGAGAATTTGGCAAAATTGATTCCTTGTGTCAGATGGAAAGAGTTTGAAAGCAACAACCTGGAATACTTAGCTGAGGAGATCTCCAGGCTATGTGGGGAGGATGTACCCTGGCTTCTCCTTTCAGCTTATAGTACAATGTGAAAAGACAGAGATAAACTTAGAACTTAACTCTTGGGTTCAAAGAAACCAGAAGCTGCGGTCTTGGAAAATTATGGGCTTACAGGTGGTGGAATCCCAGAAGCTACAGTCCAATGTGAGGATGTAATCAAATATGGAACCCAGCTGCCATTTCAGTACAAGCCAAGATTGGAAAAGGAGTTAAGCAGAAAGGATTTGTGGAAAGTCCTATTGTCTGATGGCTTTGACCCCTGTGTGCTTCATGCAAAGACAACAGAATTTTGGGGAGACCTTTACAGACAGAGCCATTGCTGGTCTGGACTGGAGACAGACAAGGAACAAATTGAAGGAAATATTTTTACAAAGACAAAGCCATGGAGGTTGAGGTCTGGAGTCATGAGGCCTTGGGCTTGGAGAGCAGAGTGCCCCACATGCATGGAAAGGGTGAGTTTGTTCTGGAGGTTGAGGGTGGGACTTCTGCCTCAATGCTCAGGAAATGTTCTGCCACCCTAAGCCCCAAAGAGGGTGGATCACATTCTCAGGGAATTGGGGAGAACCTGGCTGCCATCACACTATTCTGAAGGGGTTGAGTGTGTACCCCAGAAATGGAAGGGAATCTGGGTGCTGCCCCAATATTTGAGGAGGGTGGGGCTGAGAAGGTGGTCTCTCACCCCAGCATTTGGAGAAGAAAGGGCTTCCACAAAAGCCCTTAGGAAGGGTTACACTCCCGTTCCCTCAAGCCCCAAGGATGTAACATCATTCTTTAAATGACTCTTATATTAGAAATCTAATGGAGTTTGTACTGCAGGTTTTAGGAACTGTTTTGGTCCTGGTAACCCTGTTTTCCTTACTCATTCTCCTTATGGCAATGGGAATGTTTATCCTATGAAGGTCCCTCCTTTGTATATTGGAAGCACATAACTTTTTCTAACTTCACAGATCCACAGCTAAAGGAAAATTATGCCTTAGGACTGAGCACACCTATAATTGATTTTGATGGGATCTTGTACTTAACTATTGCTAGTGAAATGATTTAAGTTTCTGTGATATTGTGATGGAGGAATGTATTTTGCATTTGGAAAGAATATGTTTTTCTAGGGTCCAAGGGTGAAATGTGCTGGTTTGAATTTATTATGTCCCTCAGTAAAAGCCATATTCTTTGATGTAGTCTTGTGGGATAGACGTTTTGGTGCTGATTAGATTTGCAAGGAAATGTGCCCCACCCAACTGTAGGTGATAACTCTGATGAGATATTTCCTTGGAGGCATGGTCCAACCCATTCAGGGTTGGCCTTGTTCAATGAAGCCATATAAATGGACTGACAGGCTGAGGGAACCCAGTGCAGCTGTGAGAGACAATTTGAAGAGGAGCTACAGCCAAGAGGGACACTTTGAAGAAAGCACAGGAGCTGCAGATGAGAGACAGTTTGAAGATGGCCATTGAAAGCTGACTCTTGCTTTGGAGAAGCTAAGAGAGGACAAATACCCCAAGTGTGACTAAGAGTGACATTTTTGAGGAACTGCAGCCTAGAGAGGAACATCCTGGGAGAAAGCCATTTTGAAACCAGAACTTTGGAGCAGATACCAGCCACATGCCTTCTCAGCTAACAAAGGTTTTCCAGACACCATTGGCCATCCTGAAGTAAAGGTACTCAATTGCTGATGTGTTACCTTGGAAACTTTATGGCCTTCAGACTGTAACTGTGTAACTAAATAAACCCCCTTTATAAAAGTCAATCTATTTCTGGTGTTTTGCATTCTGGTAGCATTAGCAAACTAGAACAGCAGGGCTTTAAGTTAATCCCCCTGGCTAAATTTAGGCCAGCCTAACTTTTTCAGTGGCATAGAATTTACCACTGGATCTAAGACAAGGAGCTTAGCTTCTGAGGTGCTCTCATACCAGAGCACTCTATGAGGCATGTCCATGTGCAGTCAATGAATTGCCTTGAAGTCAGGGAATCTTTGGACACCTGGAATGTGTATGACTTGTCCACAGTTTCTAGCAGACATGAGTTTTGGCTCATGGCTGTCTTAATGTTGGTATTTCTTGCTCTATTTGTGTTGGCAAGTAGTGTCACCCTGGGCCTAAATGCTGAGTGACATTCAAGGGTCTACTTTGATGCAGGGCCCACATGATGACCACCAGATGTGGTTCCAGAGTTGAGTGTGATGGAGGCTTCATTGTGGACAGTAGTGGAGACTCCTAGTGGGCATGCATTATTTTGTCCCCTGTATACTGTTTTTTCTTTGGCCCAGGAATTGTCATTGACCTGAGGGTAATCCCTGCTCTTGTTGCCAGCATACTCTGGCCCTGACATTTGGAATTATCCCCTGCAAACTGTGAATGCCCACCTCAAGACACCTGTTTACATGGTGATGGTCTTGGGAGAGATTAACCATTAGTGTGGCACATTTTTTGTTCTTTTCCTCAAAGCAAGATTATTAGCCAAGGAAGAGGACATCCTAAAACTGATCCTGAATATTCTGATGGCCAAGTGTGTTGGACAAGGTGGCACTGACTGTGACTCTTCTTCTCATATCCCATGAAGGAAGCATAGTGTAATCTCACCCTGAGTTGACCCTGTGTCTTCCTGAGGAGGGAAACCAACTCCTGTGAAGTCAGCTTATTTTATATACTTTTTAACTGAGTTAACACTGGTTCATGTTCATTGTATAATAAGGTTTTCCTTAACCATTGGGAATTTATGTATAAAAAGTTGTCAGTCTCTTTAATTATTCTTGTATAATTTCATGTAAGAATGGAGACATTCTCTTATGTGTTCACAGAAACATTACCACAATAATTAAATTAACATGTTTGTAGTACTAGTTTCTCATCTAGGAGTCTGGTCCACATCACAATTACCAAATAAGGTCCTATAGACCAAACAAAATGTTAATAGAAATAATAATGATAGGAATGAAGAAAGACAAAAATAAAAGAGACCTCTCTCCAATCCCATAATGAATATTGCATTTCATTTTCAGTTATACATATTCCACTTCACTGAACATATCTCATTTTTCCTTCATCTGAACATATTAGAAAACTGCTGAACCATCCTTTTAAAGCATGTTACTCAAATTGTATTTTTTTCACAAGTTCTTCCTGATGAAACTGAGTTCATGAATTTTAGCCAAATAGGTGAAAGTTATTGTGCCCTCAGTGTGATTATTTTTTAAATGTTAAGTACTATTTATCTTTCTTTCATTCTATTGACTTTATTTTAAAATTTATGTCTTACATAAAACAACACATAAACATTAAAAGTCAACTCCTTATGACAAACAAAGCAAAGTTGCAGAAGAGCAAATAACCTGAAATATCTAACTTGCTTACCACATTGTAAATGTTTGCATTAATGGGATCTCTTCAAGGCAGTTGATTAAAGATTTCTAATGCTATGAACCATACTCTTCATACAGTCCATGTATTTTCTTTGGGGTTTGTTTATTGCTGCACCATCCTATGATTCTCATTTCCCTCACTTGTCATCTAGTTCCAAATACACGACTTTGCATCCCTCATATCATCTTTCAAATATAGACTTCTCTGCAGATCCTTACATGCAGAATCAACTACAATCCACTTGAAGTGTTCCTGAGTCCTTCTTATTATTCCAAATAGGAATTGCTGTACACAGGTGTGCCAAATATACAGCCAGAAATCCAAAGATAAGAAACCTCAGGGAAGAAATATCACTGAAGCTAGAACCTGTGAGGAGGACAGACTCAGCCTGTATTCACAAAGAAGCCTAGAATATTGGCAGGTACATGGAATGTGCATTTGCAAGTTATTCTGAACCTTGTCTCCCACTGCAGGTTGATAAGCAACAGGCCACTAACCCAAATGGCTGCTCTGTGGTCTGAAAACCTAAAGGGCAGCCCAAGTGTTCCAGTGATGGTGGTGTTGTGGGCCATTCAGGCTGGGGTAAGAATATGAGGATGCTTCTGCAAGACAGAAGATCACCTATGCACCTGATGGTTCTTGAGCTTTTGACTCTCCCTTGATGATCCTGTAGCAGAAGATCCAAAGTCATATTCCAGGTAGGATTATTGTAGGCAGTGCTTTAAGTGAATTGACCATGGCAGAATTTAGACAAGCATAAATTTCTCAGTGGAACAGTAATTAGCACTGGACCTGAGACATGGAGCTTAGCTTCCCAAGTGCACTTATACCAGAGCTCACCATGAATCATGCCCATTTGCAATCAATGAACCCTCTGAAATCAAGGAAACTTTGGACACCTGGGATGTGTCTGAACTGTCTACCACTTCTAGATGACATGATTTTGTCTCATGGCTGTCTTAATGGTGGGATTTCTTGCTCCATTTTTGCTGGCCAGAAGTCTCACTCTAGGCCTAAATGCTGAGTGACACTCAAGGGGGTAATGTGATGCAGAGACCCCATGATGACAACTGGATGTGGTTTTAGAGTTGAGGGCCATGGAGGCTTCATTGGGGGCAGGGGTGGGGCTCTTCAGAGACAGCGTGATTGTGTCCCCTGAATAGTGTGTGTTCTTTGGTCCAGGAATTATCATTTTTCTGATGGTAATCCATGCTCTGGGAGCCAGCATACCATGGAAACTGTGAAGGATCACCCCAAATACTCCATTTACATGTTGATGGCCTTGGGAGAGAGTAGCCACAGATGTGGCACATTTTTTGCTCCTGTTCTTAAATTGAGATTATTAGCAAAGGAAGAGGACATCCCAGATCTGTCTGATCCTGGATGTGGTGATGCCAAAGTGTGTAGGACAATGTGGCACTTACTGTGAAACTTCTTCTCATAGCTCATGAAAGCAGGCAGTGTAATCTCACCCTGATCTGACCCTGTGTCTTCCTGAGGAGGGAAACAATTCATGTGAAGTTGGTTTATTTTATTTCCTTTTTTCACTGAATTAACACTGGTTAATATTCATTCTATAATAACATTTTCATTAAATATTGGGAATTTATGTGTAAAACAATGTCAGTGTCTATAATTATTCTTGTAGCATTTCATGTAAGAACAGAGACATTCTCTTATGTGTTCACAGAAAATTTACCACAGTCATTAAATTAACATGTTTATAGTATTAGTATCTCATCTAGGTGTCTGGTACATACCTCAATAACTGCCAATAATGTCCTATAGACCAAGCAAAATGTTAAAAGTAATAATAATGATAGGACTGAAGAAAGACAAAAAAAAACCTGTGCCCATCCCCATAAGAAGTGTTGCATTTCATTCTCAGGTATATTGATTACCTTTCATTTGAATATATCTCAATTTCCTTCATTTGAACATATTAGAATACTGCTGAAACATTCTTTTAAAGCATGTTCCACAAATTGTATTTTTTCTGAAGTTGTTAGTGATAAAACTGAGCTCATGAATTTTAGTCTAAATGGCTGAAAATTATTGTGCTCTCAGTTTAATTATTTTTAAATGTTAAGTATTATTTGTATTTCTTTCATTCTATTCATTTTATTTTAAAATTTATTTATTAGGTAAAACAACACACAAACATTAAAAGTCATCTTCTTATGACAAAGAAAAGTTTCAGAAGAGCAAATAAACTTTAATGTCTAATTTGCTTACCACATTGTCCAAGTTTGCATTAATGGGTTATCTTCAAGGAAGTTGATTAAAGATTTATAATATCTTCAATTAGTCCATGTATTTTCATAGAGGATTGTTTATTGCCACACAGTCCTATGTTTCTCATTTCCCTTCCTGGTTATCTTGTTCCAATTACACTACTATGCATCCCTCATATCCTCTTTCAAATATCAACATCTCTGCAGTGCCTAATGTGCATTATCAGCTACAATGCACACAAAGAGTTTCTGAACCTTTCCCATTACTCCAAATAGGAATCCCTGTTCCCAGGTGTACAAAATATGGAGCAGGAAATCCCAAGATAAGAAACCTCAGGGAAGAAATCTCACTGGAGCCAGAACCTGTGAGGAGGATGGAGTTAGACCAGATCACAAAGCTGACTGGAATACTTTCAGGTCCTTTGAATCCACATGCATATGTTGCCCTGACTCTTGCTGGTAAGCCACAGGCCAATATCTCAATGGCTGCCCTGTGGCTTGAACACCTAAAGGGCAACCCAACTGTGCTGGTGATGGTGGAGTTGTGTGCCATGCTGGCTGGATTAGGTATATGAGGAAGCTTCTGCAGCACAGAAGATCAGTTATGTACCCAATGGATGGTGAGCTTTTGACTCTCCCTAGATAATCCTGTACTGGAAGATCCAAAGGCAAATTCCAGGTAGGTTTGTGGTAGACAGTGCTTTAATAGAATGGCCCCTGGCCAAATTTAAGAGGTTATGGAGCTTAGCTTCCCAGGTGCTCACATATCAGAGTTCAACATGAGGCATGCTGATGTGAAGTCAATGTACCCCCATGAAGTCAGTGAATCTTTGTGCTGATGCCCAAGTGTGTAGAACCAGTTGGCACTGGCTGTGGCCCTTCTTCTTAAAGCCTATGAAAGCAGTGCAATGTGATCTCACCCTGATCTGATTCTATGTCTTCCTGAGGAGGGAAAAAAGCTCATGTGAAGTTGGTTTATTTTAATTACTTTTTTCACTGAGTTAACACTTGTTCATATTATACATATAATAAAGTTTTCCTTAACCATTGGGAATTTATGTGCAAAAAAAGTCTTTTTAATTATTCTTTTAGCATTTCATGTAAGAACAGATACATTCTCTCATGTGTTTACAGAAACATTACCACAATCATTAAGTAAACTTCTTTGGAGTACTATTATCTCATCTAGGGGTATGGTCTACACCCAAACAATTACCAATTAATGTCCTGTAGAACAAGCAAAATGCTAATGTTAATAATAATGATAGGAATAAAGAAAGACCAAAAAAGAATCCATGTGCAGTCCAATAACAAACATTGCATTTCATTTTCAAGTATATTTTTCCCCCTTCATCTGAATATATATCTTTTCCTTTATCTGGACATATTAAAAAACTGCTGAGCCATCTTTTCAAATCATGTTCCTCAAATTATATTTTTTTCACAAGTTCTTCCTGATAAAACCGAGTCCATGAATTTTAGCCAAAGTGACTGAAAATTATTGTGCCCTCAGGGTGATTACTTTTTAAATGTTAAGTATTATTTTTGTCTCTTTCATTGTATTCATTTTATTTCAAACTGTATCTATTAGATAAAACAACACAAAACATTAAAATGGAACTATTTATGACAAACAAAGCAAAGTTTCAGAAAAGCAAATAACCTGAAATAACTAAGTTGCTTACCAGATTGTCCAAGTTTGCATTAATGTTTATCTTCAAGGAAGTTGATTCAAGTTTCCTAATATTATGAACTGTACTCTTCATACAGTCCATGTATTTTCATAGGGGATTGTTTATTGCTGCAAAGTCCTATGATTCTCATTTCCCTCAGTTGTCATCTTATTCCAATTACACTACTTCACATCCCTCTTATCCTCTTTCAAATATAGACTTCTCTGAAGAGCCTTATGTGCAGAATCAGCTACAATCCACATGAAGTGTTTTGGAATCTTTCTCATCACTCCAAATAGGAATATCTGTACCAAGGTGTGCCAAATATACAGCTGAAAATCCAAAGATAAGAAACCTTAGGGAAGAAATCTCACTAGAGCTAGAAACTGTGAGGAGAACAGACTCAGCCTGGGTTCACAAAGAAGACTAGAATACTGGCAGGTGCTTGGAATGCACATGCACTATTTACACTGGACCTTGCCTGCCTCAAAATGAGCATCATGTTGCTAAGCAACAGGCCACTAACCCAGTGGCTGCCCTGTGGTCTGAAATTCTAAAGGGCACCCCAAGTGTGCCAGTGAATGTGGAGTGTTGTGAGACATGCAGGCTGGAGTAGGTATATGAGGATTTTTCTGCAACACAGAAGATCACCTATGCTTCTGATGGATCTTGAGCTTTGGTCTCTCTGAGGATGATCCTGTACCAGTAGCTCCAAGGGCCAATTGCAGGTAGGTTTTTGGTAGTCAGTGCTTTAACTGAATTGTCACTGGCCAAGTTTAGGCCAGCCTAACTTTTTCAATGGGACAAGAATAACCACTGGACCTGAGACATGAAGCTTAGCTTCCCAGGTGGTGTCACACCAGAGCTTGCCATGAAGCATGCCCATGTGCAGTTAATGAAACCCCTTGAAGTCAGAGAATCTTAGGACACCTGGTATGTGTCTGACCTGTACACAGCTTCTAGCTGACCTATTTAGCTCATGGCTATATTAATGCTGTTATTCCTTGCTCTATTTGTGCTGTACAGAAATCTCACTCTGAGTGACATTCAAGGGGTATTGTGATGCAGAGACCACATGATGACCACCAGATGTGGTTTTAGAGTTGAGTGTGATGGAGTCTTCATTGGGGTCAGGGATGGAGACTGCTAGAAGTTATGCTTGATTGTGTCCAATGAGTAGTGTTTGTCTTTTGGTCCAGGAATTATCATTGACCTGAGGGTAATCCCTTCTCTGAGACCCAGCATAACCTGGCTCTGACAGTGGGAGTTATACCCTGGAAACTGTTATTGCCCACCCCAAGACACCTTTTTGCATGATGATGGCCTTGGGAAAGAGTAACCATAGATGTAGCACATATTTTTTCGTTTTCTGAATGCAAGATTATTAGGAAATGAAGAGATTTTCCCAGAACTCTCCAATCTTGAATATACTGATGCCCAAGTGCATAGGACCAGTTGGCACTGACTGTGACCCTTCTTCTCAAAGCCTATGAAAGTAGTGCAATGTAATCTCACCCTGATCTTACCCTTTGTCTTCTTGTCGAGGGGAACCAACTCATATGAAGTCGGCTTATTTATTTACTTTATTCACAGAGTTAAAACTTGTTCATATTTCTTGTATAATAAAGTTTTCCTTAATGATTGGGAAATTATGAGACAAAAAGTCAGACTCTTTATTCTTGTAGCATTTCATGTAGTAACAGAGACACTCTCTTTTATGTTCACAGAAATATTACCACAGTCATGAAATTAACCTGTTTGTAGTACTAGTATCTCATCTAGTTGTCTTGTCCACACCACAACAATTAACAAATAATGTCCTATAGACCAAGCAAAATGTTAATATTAATAAGAATAATAGGAATGGAGAAAAACAAACAAACAAACAAAAAAAACCATGTCCAGTCCCAAAACAAATACTGCATTTCATTTTCAGGTATATTTATTCCACTTCATCTGAATATATATCAGGTTTTTTTCTTCATCTGGAAATATTAGAAAACTGCTGAACTATCCTTTTAAAGCATATTCTTCAAAAATATTTTTTTCACAATTCTTCCTGATGAAATTGTCTTCATGAATTTTAGACAAAATGGCTGAAAATTATTGTGACCTCAGGTTGATTGTTTTTTTAAACAATAAGTATTATTCTTATTTGTTTCATTGTATTGATTTTATTTTAAAATTTATCTGTTATCTAAAACAACACACAAACATAAAAAGTGAACTCCATATGACAAACAAAGCAAAGTTTCAGAAGAGCAAATAACGTGAAATAACTAATTTGTTTACCACATTGTCCAAGTTTGAATTAAAGGGTCATCTTCAAGGCAGTTGATTAAAGACTTCTAATATTAAGAACTGTACTATTCATAGTCCATGTATTTTCTTAAGGGTTTGTTTATTGCTTCACAGTCCTAAGTTCCTTATTTCCCTCCCTTGTCATCTGTTTCCAAATACGCTACTTTACATCTCTCGTATCGCCTTTCAAATATAGTCTTCTCTGCAAAGTCTTATGTGCAGAAACAGCTACAATCAAAATGAAGTGTTTCTGAATTTTTCCCATTACTCCAAATAGGCATCCTTGTACACAGGTGTGACAAATATACAGCAGGAAGTCCCAAGATAAGAAACTTCTGGGAATACATCTCACTAGAACTGGAAACTGTGAGGAGGACAGAGTTAGTCTGGGTTCACAGAGCAGCCTAGAATACTGGTGGGTCCTTGGAATACACATGCATAAGTTACATTAAAACTCACCTGCTTCACAATTAGCATCAGGTTGCTAAGTGACAGGCCACTAACCCAAAGGATACCCTGGGTTCTGAAAACCTAAAAGGCACCCCAAGTGTGTCAGTGATGGTGGTGGGTTTGTGGGCCATGCAGCCTGGATTAGGTATATGAGGATGCTTCTGCAGGACAGAAGATCCCTTACACACCTGATGGATGGTGAGCTTTTGTCTCCCCCTAGACAATCCTGTACCAGAAGATCCAAGGGCAAATTCCAGGTAGGTTTGTGGTAGGCAGTGCTTTAACTGAATTGGCCCTGGCTGAGTGTAGGCCAGTCTAACTTTTTCAATGGCACAGAAATTACCACTCTACCTGAGACATAGAGCTTAGTTTCCTGGGTGCTCTCATACCAGAGCTCACCATGAAGCATGCACATGTGTAGTCAAAGAACACCCTTGAAATCAGGGAAACTTTGGACACCTGGGAATTGTCTGAAGTGTCCACAGCTTCCAGGTGATATGAATTTTGGCTCATGGCTGTCCTAGTGGTGGGATTTCTTGCTCTATTTGTGCTGGCCAGAAGTCTCCCTCTGGGCCTAAATGCTGAGTGACTTTCAAGGGGGTACTGTTATGCAGAGACCAAATGATGACCACTGGATGTGGTTACAGATTTCAGTGCATTTGAGGCTTCCTTGGGGACAGAGATGGAGACTCGTAGAGGTTATGCATGATTATGTCCCCTGAATAGTGATTGTAATTTGGTCCAGGCACTATCAGTGTCTTGACGGAAATCCCTTCTCTGGGAGCCAGCATACCCTCTCTCTGACAGTGGAAGTTATCCCCTGGAAACTATGAATGCCCACCACAAGACACTGTTTACATGGTGATGGTCTTGGGAGAGAGTAAATTCAGATGTGCATTTTTTGTTCATTTTCTGAAAGCAAGATTATTAGCAAAGGAAGAGGAAATCCCAGAACTGTCTGATCCTGAATGTGCTGATGCCCAAGTGTGTAGGACCAGGTGGCTGTGACTGTAATCCTTCTTCTCATAGCCCATGAAAGCAGTCAGTTTAATCTCACCCTGATCTGACCCTGTGTCTTCCTGAGGAGGGAAATCAACTAATGTGAAGTTGGTTTATTTAATTTACTTTTTTCACTGAGTTAAGTCTTGTTCATATTCCTTGTATAATAAGGTTTTCTTAATCATTTGGAATTTATGTGTAAAAAATATCAGCCTCTTTAATTCTTCTTGTAGCATTTCATGTAAGAACAGAGACATTCTCTTATGTGTTCACAGAAACCTTGCCAAAATCATTAAATTAACCTGTTTCTATAATTAGAATCTCATCTAGGGGTCTGGTACACACCACAACATTTACCAAATAACATCCTATAGACCAAGCAAAATGTTAGTTAATAATAATGGTGGGAATGAAGAAAGACAAAGAAAAAATAAACTGTGTCCAGTCCCATAACAAATATTGCAGTTCATTTTCAGGTTTATTTATTCCCCTGCATCTGAACATGTCTCATTTTTTCATTCATCTTGATGTATTAGAAAACTGCTGAACCATCCTTTTAAAGAATATTCCTCAAATTGTAGTTTTTTCACCATTCTTCCTGATGAAACTGTGTTCATGAATTTTAGCCAAAATGGCTGAAAATTATTTTGCCCTCAGGGTGTTTAATTTTTAAATGTTCAGTGTTATTTTTATTTATTTCATTGTTTTGATTTTATTTTAAACTTTATTAGATAAAAATGCAAACATTAATATTAACTCCTATGAGAAACAAAGCAAAGTTTCAGAAAAGCAAATAAACTGAAATAACTAATTCACTTACCACATTGTCCAAGTTTGCATTAATGGGTTATCTTCAAGGCAGTTGATTAAAGATTTCTAATATTATGAACTGTACTCTGCATACAGTCCATGTATTTTCATAGGGGATTGTTTATTGCTTCATAGACCTATGTTTCCCATTTCCCTCCCTTGTTATCTAGTTCCAGTTACAATACTTCACATACCTCATATCCTCTTACAAATATAGACATTTCTGCACAGCCTGATGTTCAGAATCAGCTACAATCCACACAAAGTGTTTCTGAATCTTTTCCATGACTCCAAATAGTAATACATGTACCCAGGTGTGCCAAATATACAGCAGGATATCCAAAGATAAGAAACCTCAGAAAAAAATCTCACTGGACATATAAACTTTGAGGAGGACAGAGTCAGCCCAGGTTCACAAAGCAGCCTTGAACACTGGTGGGTCCTTGGAATGTACATGCACATGCTATGCTGGCCCTTGCCTGCCTCAAAATGAGCATCAGTTTGCTAAGCAACAGGTCACTAACCCAATGGTTGCCCTGTGGTCTGAACAACTGAAAGGCACCCCAAGTGTGCTGGTGATGGTGGAGGTGTTGTGGGCCATGCAAACTAGAGTAGGTATATGAGGATGCTTCTGCAGCATGGAAAATCACCTATGCAGCTGAAGGATGGTGAGCCTTTCACTTTCCCTGTATGATCCTGTGCCATCAGTTCCAAGGGCAAATCTGTTAGGTTTGTGGTAGGCAGTGCTTTAAGTGAATTGCCCCTGGCCAAGTTTATGCAAGCTGAAATTTTTCAATGGCACAGAAATTAATGTTGGACCTAAGACATGGACCTTAGCTTCCCAGATGCACTCCTACCAGAGCTCACCATGAGGCATGCCCATGTGCAGTCAATGACCCCTTGAAGTCAGGGAATCTTTGGACTCCTGGGATGTGTCTGACCTGTCCATAGCTTTTAGCTGAAATGACTATTGGCTCAAGACTGTCCTAATGTTGGGATTTCTTGTTCTATTTGTTCTAGTCAGAAGTCTCGCTTGGGGCCTAAATGCTGAGTGACATTCAAGGGGTTTCTGTGATGCAGAGACCACATGGTGGCAACCAGATTTGGTTTTAGAGTTGAGTGCAATGACAGCTTCATTGGGGACAATGATGGAGACTCCTTGATGGGATGCACAATTGTGTCCCATGAATAGAGTTTTTTTCTTTGGTCCAGGAATTATCATTGCCCTGAGCATAATCCCTGCTCTGGGAGCCAGCATACCCTGACTATGATAGTGGGAATTATTCCCTGGAAACTGAGAATGTCCACTAAAAGATCCCCGTTTACATGGTGATGACTTTGGGAGAGAGCAGCCACAGAGGTGGCACATTTTTTGTTCCTTTTCTGAAAGATTATTAGCCAAGGAAGAAGATATCCCAGAACTCTCTGATCCTTAGTGTGCTGATGCCCAAGTTTGTAGGACAGTTGCCAGTGGGTGATGCAGAAATGAAATCTGAGACAAAAACAACTTTGAGAGACTGGGAGCAGGGGATACACTGCCTATCAGGTGAGTGTGTGAGTCCTGTTCCGAAGACCCTTATTTATTATGCTTTTATGGTAGAGTAATGCTTTACTGTGCACACAGACATTTTCCTATGGTTGTTTACATCAGTCTGCAAATGATTCTTATCTTAATTTCAAGGACAATATCAGAAAACAGTCCTACAGCTACACTCTCACATCCATGCATACTTTAATGAGGTGTGCCTTGACTGTTTTCCATCTTGGCAAGAAACCAGTGTTCTAGACCCCCACCTCAAGTATGTGGGAAGGAGAGGAGAAACTTTAGGCCCTGTTTCCCACATAGGACCAGGTGGCACTGAGTGTGAACCTTCTTCTCATAGCCCATGAAAGCAGGACAGTGTAATCTCAACTTGATCTGACCCTGTGTCTTCCTGAAAATGGAAAACAACTCTGTGAAGTTGGTTTATTTATTTTTCCACTGAGTTAACACTGGTTCATATTCCTTGTATAATAAGGTATTCCTTAACCATTGGAATTTATGTGTAAAAAAGTCAGTCTCTTTAATTATTTTTGTGGCATTTCATGTAAGAACAGAGACATTCTCATGTGTTTAGAGAAACATTACCACAATCATGAATTTAACCTGTTTGTAGGACTAGTGTCTCATCTAGGGTTCTGATCCACACCACAACAATTACCAAATAATGTCCTACAGACCAAGCAGAATGTTAATAGAAATAATCATGATAGGAATGAAGAAAGATAAAAAAATATAAACTGTCCTGTCCAATAAAAAAACATTGCATTTCATTTTCAGGTACATTTATTCCTCTTCATCTGAATATATCTCATTATTTCCTTCATCTGGGCATATTAGAAAACTGCTGAAGTATCTTTTTAAAGTGCATTCCTGAAAATCTATTTTTTTCACAAGTTCTTCCTAATGAAATTGAATTCATGAATTTTAGCCATAATGGCTGAAAATTATTGTGCCCTCAGTGTGATTATCTTTTAAATATTAAATATTATTTTTATTTCTTTCATTGTATTGATTTTTTTAAAACTTTATTAGCTAAAACAACACACAAACATTGAGTCAACTCCCTATGACAAACAAAGCAAAGTTTCAGAAAAGCAAATAACCTGAAATAACTAATTTGCTGATCACATTGTCCAAGTTTGCTTTAATAGTTTATCTTCAAGGCAGTTGATTAAAGATTTTTAATATGAACTTTACTCTTCATACAGTCTGTGTATTTTCTTAATGGATTGTTTATTGCTGCAGAGTACTATGTTTCTCTTTTCCCTCACTGGTCATCAACTTCCAATTACACTACTTCACATCCCTCATATCCTCATTCAAATATAGACTTCTTTGCAGAGCCTTATATGTAGAATCACCTGCAAGCCACACTAAATGTTTCTGAATCTTTGCCATTACCACAAATAGGAATACCTGTACCATGTGTGCCAAATATACAGCAAGCAATCCCAAGATAATTAACCTCAGGAAAGAAACCTCACTGAAGCTAGAAACTGTGAGAAGGACAGAGTCAGCCCACATTCACAAACTGGCGAAGAATACTGGAGTGTCCTTAGAATGCACAAGCACATGTTACACTGACACTTGCCTGCCTCACAATGAGCATCAGTTTGCTAAGCAACAGCCACTAACTCAATGGCTGCCCTGTGGTCTGAATACCTAAAGGGCAACCCAAGTGGGCTGGTGATTTGGGAGGTGTTTTGGGCCATGCAGGTTGGAGTAGGTTTATGAGGAAGCTTCTGCAGCACAGAAGATCACCTATGCACCCAATGTATGGTGAGCTTTTGACTCTCCCTTGACAACCCTGTATCAGAAGTCCCAAAGGCAAATTCCAGGTAGGTTTGTGGTATGTGGTGCTTTAAGTGAATTGCTCCCAGCTGAGTTTAGGCCATCTGACTTTTTCAAAGTCACAGAAATTTCTGCTGGACCTGATACATGAAGCTTAGCTTCCCAGGTGCTCTCATACCAGAGCTCACCATGAGGCATGCCCATGTGCTGTCAATGAACCTGCTTGAGGTCAGGGAATTTTTGGACACCTGGATGAGTCTGACCTATCCACAGATTCTAGTGGACATGAGTTTTGGCTCATGTCTCTCTTGATGGTGGGATTTATTGCTCTATTTGTGCTGGCCAGAGATAACTCGGCCAAAATGCTGAGTGACAATCAAGGGGGTACTGTAATTCTGAGATCACATGATGAAGACCAGATTTTGTTTTAGAGTTGAGTATTGTGGAATCTTCATTGGGGACAGGGATAGAGACTCCCAGAAGACAGGCAGGATTGGGTCCCCTGAATAGTGTTTGTTCTTTTGTCCAGGAATTTTCATTGCCCTGAGGGTAATCCCTGCTCTGGGAGCCAGCATACCCTGGCTCTGACTTTCTGTGGTATCCCCTAGAAACTGTGAGTGCCCACCAGAAGACCCCTGTTTACACAGTGATGGCCTTGGGAGAGAGTAACCACAGATGTGACACATTTTTTGGTCTTTTTTTCTGACAGCAAGATTGCAAAGGAAGAGGACATCCCCAAATGGTCCAATCCTGAATTTCCTAATGGTCAAGTGTTAGGGCATGGTGGCACTGACTGTGAACCTTCTTCCCATAACCCATGAAAACAGGATAGTGTAATCTCACCCTGATCTGACTCTTCATCTCCCTGAGGAGGGAAACCAACTCGTGAATTTGTTTATTTACTTTTTTCACTAAGTTAACATTCATTTTCCTTTTATAATAAGAATTTCCTTATCAATCTTGAATTTATGTGTAAAAACAGTCTCTTTAATTATTCTTGTAGCATTTCATGTAAGGACAGAGACAGTCTCTTAGGTATTAATAGAAACATTAATGCAATCATTAAATTAAACTCTTTGTAGTACTAGTATCTGATCTAGGGGCATTGTCCCCACAACAATTACCCAATAATGTCTTATAGACCAAGAAAAATGTTAATAGTAATAATAATGAATAGTAAAGACAGACAAAAACTTGCCAGTCTCATATCAAACATTGCATTTCATTTTCAGGTATATTTATTCTCTTTCATCTGTATATATCTCATTTCTTTCCTTCATCTGGGCATATTAGAAAACTACTGAACCATCCTTTTAAAGCATGTTCCTCAAATTGTACTTTTTTCACAAGTTCTTCTGGATGAAATTCAGTTTATGAATTTTAGGAGGAATGGCTGAAAAGTATTGTGCCCTCAGGGTGATTATTTTTTAAATATTATGTATTATTTTTATTTATCTCATTGTATTGATTTTATTTTAAAATTTATAAATTAAAACAACATACAAATGTTAAAATTCACCACCTTATCACAAAGCAAAGCAAAGTCTCATAAAAGCAAATAACCTGAAAAATCTACTTTGCTTACCACATTGTCCAAGTTTGCATTAATGTGTTTTCTTCATGGCAGTTGATTAAACATTTTGAATATTATAAACTGCTTCATACATTCCATGTATTTTCATAGGGTTCTTTTTATTGCTACACAGTCCTGTTTCTTTTTTCTCTCTTGTCATCTAGTTCCAACTACACTACTTCACATCCCTCATATTGTCTTTCAAATATGGAATTCTCTGCTGAGCCTTATGTGCAGAATCAATACAATACATACCAAGTGTTTCTGAATCTTTCCAATTTCTCCAAATAGGAACCCCTGTACCTTTGTGAGCCAACACAGTGGAAATACCAAGATACGAAACCTCAGGGAAGAAATCTCACTAGATCTAGAAACTGTGCAGAGGACAGAGACATTCCAGGTTTGCAAAGTAGCATAGAATTCTGGGGGGGGGTGTGTCCTTGGAATGCACATGTGCAATTTACCCAGACCCTTGCTGCATCTCAATGAGTATCAGGTTGCTAAATGACAGGCCTCTTACCCAAAGGCTGCTATGTGTTCTGCAAACTTAAAGGGCACCCTCAGTGTGCCAGTGATTGTGGAGTCGTTGTGGCACATGCAGGCTTGATTAGGTATATGAGAAAGCTTCTGTAGCACAGAGGATCACCTATGAACCTGATGGATGGTGAGCTTTGACTCTCCCAGGATGATACTTTACCAGAAGACCCAAGGGCAAATCCCAGGTTGGTTTGTTGTAGGTGGGGCTTTAATTGACTTGCCCCTGGCTGAGGTTTGGCCTGCCTAACTTTTTCAATGGCCAGAAATTACCGCTCAGTCTGAGACATGGAAGTTAGAATCCTCAGTGCTCTCATACCAGAGCTCAACATGAGACATGTCCATGAGCAGTCAATGAACCCCCTTGAAGTCAGGGAATTTTTGGATGCATGGGGTGTGTCTGCCCTTTCCCAAGCTTCTGGTTGACATGAGGTTTGGCTAATGACTCTCTTAATAGTAGAATTTCTTGCTCTATGTGCTAGCCAGAAGTCACACTATGGTCCTAAATGTTGAGTCACAGACAAGGGGGTCCTGTGATGCTGAGACCACATGACAGGCTGTGGTTTTAGAATCAAGTGTAATGGAGGCTTCATTGGGAACTGGGATGGAGACTCCATGAGGGCAGACATGATTTTATCCATTGTATAATGTTTGGACATTGGTCCAGGTATTATTGGTCTGAGGGAAATCCCTGCTCTGGGAGCCGGTATACTCTGGCTATGACAGTGAGTGTGATTCCCTGGAAACTGTGAATGCCCACCCCAAGACTCTGTTTACATTGTAATGGTCTTGGGAGATAGTAACCACAGATGTGGCACATTTTTGTTCCATTTCTGACAGCAATATTATTAGCAAAGGAAAAAGACATCCCTGAACTGTTTGATCCTGAATATGATGATGCCCATGAGTGTAGGACTAGGTGGCACTGACTGTGATTCTTTTTATCACAGCCCATGAAAGCAGGACAGTTTAAACTCACCCTGATCTGACCCTGTGTCTTCCTGAGGAGGGAAACCAACTCATGTGAAGTTTGTTTATTTTATTGACATTTTTCCCTGAGTTAACACAGTTTCATATTCCTTGTATAATAAGGTTTTCCTCAACAATTGGGAATTTATGTGAAAATAAGTCAGTCTCTTTAATTATTCTTGTAACATTTCATGTAAGAACAGAGACATTCTCTTATATATTCACAGAAACATTACCACAATCATAAAATAAACATGTTTGTAGTAATAGGATCTCATCTATTGGCCTGGACCACACCTCAACTATTACCAAATAATGTCCTATAGACCAAGCAAAATGTTAATATTAATAATAGTGATAGGAATGAAGGAAGACAAAAAAAAAAACAACGGTGTCCAGCTTCATAACAAATATTTCACTTCATTTTCAGGTATATTTATTTCACTTCATCTCAATATACGTCATTTTTTTCCTTCACCTGGATATGTTAGAAAACTTCTGTAACATCCTTTTAAAGCCTGGTCCTCAAATTGTATTTTTTTTCACAAATTCTTCCTGATGAAATTTATTTTTTGAATATTTGGCTGGAATGCCTGAAAATTATTGTGCCCCCAGGATGATTATTTTTTAAAAGTTAAGTTCTATTTTTATTTCTTTCATTGTACTGATTTTTTTAAACTTTATAAGTTAAACAACACACAAACATTAAAAATCACAACCTTATGACAAAACAAACTTTCAGAAAAGCAGATAACCTGAAATAACTTCTTTGCTTCCCCCATTGTCTGACTTTGCATTATGGTTTATCTTCAATGCATTTTTGGTAAAAGATTTCTAATATTATAAACTGTACTCTTCCTACAGTCCATGTATTTAATTAGGGATCTTGTTTATTGCTGCCCAGTCCTTTATTACCTATTTTCCTCTTTTCATCTTGTCCAATTAAACTACATAACATCCCTCATATCCTCTTTCAAATATAGACTTCTCTGCTGAGCCTTGTGTGCAGAATCAGCTACACTCCACACCAAGTGTTTCTGGATCTTTCCAATTTCTACATATAGAAATCCCTGTACCCAGGCGTGCCTGATATACAGCAGGAAATCCCAAGCTAAGAAACCTCAAGGAAGTAATATCACTAGGTCTAGAAACTGTGGAGAGGACATCAGCCTGGTCGCCAAGGCAGCCTTGAATTCTGGCGGGACCTTGGACTGCACATGCACAAGTTACATTGACCATCATGTGCCTCACAGTGAGCACCAGGTTGCTAAGTGACAGGCCTCTAACACAAAGGCTGCCCTGTGGGCTGAAAACCTAAAGGGCTCCCAAAGTGTGCAAGTGATGGTGGAAGTGTTGTGGTCCTGCAGGCTGGATTAGGTGTATTAGGATGCTTCTGTAGCACAGAGGATCACCTTTGCATCTGATGGATGGTGAGCTTTTAACTCTCCCAGGACAATCCTCTACCAGAAGGCCCAAGAGCAAATTCCAAGTTGTGTCATAGACAGGGCTTTAAGTGAATTGCACCTGGCTGATCTTGGGACTGACTAACTTTCAATGGCACATAATTTAACACTGGATATGAGACATGGAAGTTAGCATCCTGGGTGCTCATGTAGCAGAGCTCACCATGAGGCATGCCCATGTGCAGTCAATGAACCCACTTGAATACAGGGAAATTTGGACACCTGGAATATGTCTGCCTTGTCCACAGCTTCTAGCTGACATGAAATATGGCCCATGGCTGTCTTAACTTTGTGATTTCTTGCACTATTTTTGCTGCACAAAGTCTTATTCTGGGCCTAAGTCCTGAGTGATATTCAAGGGAGTCCTCTTATGCAGAGACCACACGATGACGACTTCCTGTGGTTTTAGAGTTGAAGGGGTGGGAGGTTTGACTGGGGACAGGGATAGAGACTCCCAGATGGTAGGCATGATGTCCACTGAATACTTTTTGGTCCTTGGTTCAGGGATTATTATTGGCCTGAGGGGTATCCCTGCTCCGGGAGTCAGCATACCCTGGATCTGACAGAGAGAGTGACCACCAGGAAACTGTGAATGCTCACACCATGTTCCCCATTTACATGGTGTTGGCCTTGAGAGAGAGTAACCACAGATGTGCCACATTTTTTGTTCCTTTTCTGAATGCAAGGTTATTAGCAAAGGAAGAAGATATCCCCAAAGTGTATGATCCAGAATGTGCTGTGGCCCAAGGGAGTAGGACCAGGTGGCATGGATTGTGTCCATTCTTCTTATAACCCATGAATGCAGGGCAGTGTACTTTCATGCTGATGTGACCCTGTGACTTCCTGAGGATGGAAAACAACTCATGTGAAGTTGGTTTATTTTATTTACTTTTTTCACTGAGTTAACACTGTTTCATATACCTTGTATGATAAGGTTTTCCTTTAACATTGGGAATTTATGTGTAAAAAATTGTCAGTCCCTTTATTTATTCTTGTAGCATTTCAAGAAATAACAGAGACATTCTCTTATGTATTCACAGAAACATTAATACAATCATTAAATTAACCTCTTTGTAATAATAGTATCTCATCTAAGGGTCTGGTCCACACTTCAGCAATTACCAAATAATATCCTATAGACCAAGCAAAATGTTAATAGTAATAATAATGATAGAAATGAAGAAAGACAAAAAAAAAAAAACAGTGCCCAGTCTCATATCAAACACTGCATTTCATTTTCAGGTATACTTATTTCCCTTCATCTGAATATATCTCATTTCTTTATTTCATATGGAAACATTAGAAAACCGAAGAAAAGCCTTTTAAAGAATGTATCTCAAATTGTATTTCTTTCATAAGTTCTTCCTGATGAAATTGATTTTATGAATTTTAGGCTGGAATGCCTGAAAATTATTGTGGCCTTAGGATGATTATTTTTTAAAAGTAAAGTTTTATTTTTATTTCTTTCATTGTTTTGATTTTATTTTAAACTTTATCTATAAACTAAAACAACACACAAACATTAAATGTCACCAACTTATGACAAAACAAAGCAAAGTTTCAGAAAAGCAAATAACCTGAAATAACTATGTTGCTTACCCCAAGGTTCAAGTTTGCATTAATGGGTTATCATAAGACAGTTGATTAAATATTTTTAATGTTTTAAACTCCTTTTCATATAGACCACGTATTTTCTTAGAGATCTGTTTTATTGCTGCACAGTCCTATGTTTCTTATTTTCCTCTCCTGTCATCTAGTTCCAATTACACTACTTGACATCCATCATATCCCCTTTCAAATACAGATTTATCTGCTGAGCCTTATGTGCAGAATCAGCTACACTCCACCCCAAGGGATTCTGAGTCTTTCCCATTACTCCAAATAGTAATCCCTGTACCCAGGTGGCCCAATATACAGCAGGCAATCCCAAGTGAAGAAGCCTCAGGGAAGAAATCTCACTGGGATATAACATTAGAGAGGACAGAGCCAGCCCATGTTCCCAAACAAGCTAGAATCCTTGCAGGCCCTTGGAACACACATGTGTATGTTATGCTGACCCTTGCCTGGCTCACAATGAACTTCAGGTTGCTAAGAGACAGGCTTCTAACCCAATGGCTTCCCTGTAGTCTGAAAACCATAAGGGCACCCCAATTGTGCAGGTGAAGGTGGAGGTGTGCCTGTACTGGCTTGAGTAATATATGAGTATGCTTCTGCAGCAAGAGGATCACCTGTACAACCAATGGATGGTGTGCTTTTGACTCTCCAGGATGACATTATACTGGAAGTCCCAAGGGCAATTTCCAGATGTGTGTTGTAGGTGGTTCTATAAGTGAAATGCCCATGGCTGAGCTTTAGCCTACCAAACTTTTTCAATGGTGCAGAAATTACTGCTGGATCTGAGACATGGATCTTTGCATCCCATGTGCTCACTTACCATAGCTCACAATGAGGCATGCTCATGTGCAGTCAGTGAACCCCATTAAAGTCAGTGAAACATTATACACTTTGGATGTTTCTGCCTTGTACTCAGTTCTAGCTGAAATGAGGTTTGGCTCAAGGCTCCTTTGGCATTGGGATTTCTTGTTCTATTTCTGCTTGTCAGTAATCTCACACTGGGCCTAAATGCTGAGTGACATTCATGGGTTATTTTGATGCAGAGTCCACATGATAATGACCAAATGCTTTAGAGTTAAGTGGGTTGGAGGCATTATTGGGGACAGGGGTGGTGACTCCCAGAAGCCAGGCATGATGGTGTCCATGGAATAATGTTTGGCTCTTCATCCAGGAGTTATTGTTGACCTGAGAGAAATCCCTGCTCTGGGGACCAGCATACCCTGGCTCTTACAGTGAGAGTGATCCCCAGGAAACTTTGAATGTCCACCCCAAGTACCCTTTTACATGGTGCTGGCCTTAGGAGAGAGTAACCAGAGACATGGCACATTTTTGCTCCATTTCTGAAAGCAAGGTTATTAGCAAAGGAAGACTTCCCCAACTTGTACTGTCTAGGATGTGCTGATGCCCAAGTGAGTAGCCCAAGGTGGCACTAACTGTGACCATTTCTCACATATCCCATGAAAACAGATCAGCATAATCTCAACCCAATCTAACCCTGTGCCTTCACTAGGAGGGAAATCGACTCATGTGAATTTGGTTTATTTTATTTACTTTTTGCACCAAGTTAACTTGGATCATATTCCTTGTATAATAATGTTTTCCTTAACCATTGGAAATTCATGTGTAAAAAATGACAGTCTCTTTAATTACTCTTGTATCATTTCATGTAATAACAGAGATGTTCTCTTTTGTATTCACAGAATCATTACCACAATCATAAAATTATCCTGGTTGTAGTATTAGTATCTCACCTAGGGGCCCTGTCCACACCTCATCACTTGCCCTATAATGTTAATGGTAATAATGATAGAAATGACAAAAGACAAATAAAGAAAAAACACTGTCCAGTCTCATAGCAAACATGGCATTTCACTTTCAGGTATATTTATTCTCTTTCATCATATATATCTCATTTCTTTCCTTCATCTGGAAATATTAGAAACCTGCTGAATCATCCTTTTAAAGAATTCCTCAAATTGTGTTTTTTTCCAGAGGTTCTTCCAAATGAAATTGACTATGAATTTTAAGCTGAAATGGTAGAAAATTATTTTGATCTCAGTGTGATTTTTTTTCAAAGTTGTTTTATCTTTATTTCTTTCATTGTATGGATTTTATTTTAAACTTTACTTATAAGCTAAAACAACATGAAAACATAAATAATCACCAACTTATAACAGAAAAGCAAAGCATCAGAAAAACAAATAACCTGAAATAACTACTTTGCTTCCCCCATTGTACAAGTTTGCATTAATGGGTTATCTTCAAGACAGTTGATTAAACATTTCTAATATTATAAAATGTACTCCTCATAGATTCCATGAATTTTCTTAGGTGTCTTGTTTATTGCTGCACAGTCCTATGTTTCTCATTTCCCTGTCTTGTCATCTAGTTCCAATTACACTACTTCAGCTCTCTTCTATCCATTTCCACATATAGACTTCTCTGCTGAACCTTATGTGCAGAATCAGCTAAACATCACACCAAGTGTTTCTGAATCTTTCCCGTTACTCCAAATAGGAAACCCATACACAGGTGTGCCCAATATACAGCAGGCACTCCATACCTCAGGGAAGAAATTTCCGTGGGGTTAGAACCTGTGGAAAGGACTGAGGCAGCCAGGGTTTCTAAAGCAGTCTAGAATTCTGGTGGGTTCTTTGAATGCACTTGTGCAAGTTCTGGTCTCCCTTGTCTGCCTCACAATGAGCATCAGGTGGCAAAGTGACAGGACTCTAACCCAGTGCCTGCAATGTGGTCTGAGAAACTAAAGGCATCCTTAAGTGTTCAGGTGATGGTGGAGGTGTTGTGGTCTCTGCAGGCTGGAGTAGGTATATGAGGATGCTTCTGCAGCACAGAGTATCACCTGTGCACCCAGTGGAAGGTGTGCTTCTAACTCTCCCAGGATGATCCTATACTGGAAGGCCCAAAGGAAAATTCCAGGTGGTTGTGGCATAGGCAGGGCTTTAAGTGAAGGTCACCTGGCTGAGCTTGGGCCTGCCTAACTTTTTCAATGGCACAGAAATTATCACTGGATCTGAGACATGGAGCTTAGCATTCCAGCTTCTCACTTACCAGAGCTCACCATGAGGCATGCACATGTGCAGTCAATGCACCCTCTTGAAGTCAGGGAAACTTTGAACACCTGGGATCTGTCTGTCCTGTCCACAGCTTCTAACTGGCATGAGTTTTGACTCATGGTTGTCTTAGTGGTGAGAGTTTTTGCTTTATTTGTGCTTGCCAGAAGTGTCACTTTGGGCCTATATGCTGCATGACTCTCAAGGGGGTCCAGTGATTCAGAGACCACATGATGATGACCAGCTGTAGTTTTACAATTGAGTGGGTTGGAGACATTATGGGGACCAGGCTGGAGACCCCCAAATGGAAGGCATGAGGGTGTCCACTGAATAGTTTTTAGTTCCTAGTCAAGGAATTATCTTTGCACTGAGGGAAAGCCATGCTCTGGGAGCCAGAATACCCTGGCTCTGACAGTGAGAGTGAGCCTCAGGAAACTGAATGCCCACCCCAAGTACCCATTTATATTGTGCTAGCCTTGGGAGAGAGTAACCACAGATGTGGCACATTTTTGGTTCCATTTCTGAAAGCAAGGTTGTTATCAAATTAAGAAGACTTCCCTGACATTTCTGATCCCAAATATACTAATGTCCAATGGAGTACACACATGTGGCATTGATTGTGACCCTTCTTATCATAGCCCATGAAAGCATGTCAGTGTACTCTCACCTTGAGCTGATACTGTGTCTTCCTGAAAAGGGAAATTAACTCATGTGAAGATGGTCTATTTTATTTAATCTTTCATTAACATTGATTCATATTCCTTGTATAATAAGGTTTTCCTTAACCACTGAGAATTTATGTGTAAAAAAGTCAGTCACTTTATTCTTGTAGCATTTCATGTAAGAACAGAGACATTCTCTTATGTATTCACAGGAACATAAGCACAATTATTAAATTAGAATTGTTGTAGTAATTGTATCTCATGTAAGTGCCTGGTCCACACCTCAACAATTTCACAATAATGTCCTATAGACCAAGCAAAATGTTAACAGTAATAATAATGATGAGAATGAAGCAAGACACACATACACAAAAAAAAAAAACAGTGTCCTGTCTCATATCAAATATTGCATTTTGTTTTCAGGTATATTTATTCCCTTTCATCTGACTATATCTCATTTCTTTCATGTGGACATATTAGAAAACTGCTGAACCATCCTTTTAAAGAATGTTCCTCAAATTGTATTTGTTTTCACAAGTTCTTCCTGATGAAATTGAGTTTATGAATTCTAGGCTTGAATGCCTGAAAATTATTGTGCCCTCAGGGTGATTATTTTCTAAATGTTAAGTTCTATTTTTATTTCCTTCATTGTAATGATTTTATTTTAAACTTAATGTATAACCTAAAACAACACACAAATATTAAAAATCACCACGTTATGACAAAAGAAATCAATGTTTCAGAAAAGCAAATAACATGAAATATCTAATTTGCTTACCCCATTGTCTGAGTTTGCATTAATGGGATATCTTCATGGCAGTAGATTAAAGCTTTCTTATATTATAAACTGTATACTTCATACAGTCCATGTATTTTCTTAGAAGTCTTGTTTATTGCTGCACAGTCCTATTTTTCTTATTTCCCTCTCTTGTCATCTGTTTCCAAATACACTACTTCACATCCCTCATATTCAATTTCAAATATAGAATTCTTTGCTGAGCCTTCTGTGCAGAATCAGCTACACTCCACACCAAGTATTTCTGAATCTTTCCCATTACTTGAACTAGGAGTCCCTGTACCCAGTTGTGCCCAATGTACAGGAGGAAACCCCAAGCTAAGAAACCTCAGGGAAGAAATCTCACTGGGTCTAGAATATGTGGAAAGGACTGAGTCAGCCCGAGTTCCCAAAGTGACCTAGAATTCTGGTGGGTCCTTCGAATGCGCTTACACAAATTATGTTGACCATCACCTGCTTCCCAATGAGCATCAGTTTGCTAAGAAATAGGCCACTAACCCTGTGGCTGCCCTGTGGTCTGAAAACCTAAAGGGTACCCCAAGTTTCCAGGTGATGGTGGAGGTGGTGTGGCTGTGCAGGCTAGAGTAGGTATATGAGGATTCTTTTGCAGCACAGAGGATCACCTGCACACCTGATGGATGGTGAGATTTTGATGCTCACAGGAGGATCCTATCCTGGAATACCCAAGGGGTAATTCCAGGTTTGTGTAGGGTAGGCAAGGCCTAATGTGAAGTTCCCTGGCTGAACATCAGCCTAACAAAATTTTCAGTGGCACAGAAATTACCACTTGATCTGAGACATGGACCTTAGCATTCTGGGTGATCACATACCAGAGTGCACCATGAAGCATCCCCATGTGCAATCAATGAACCCCCTTGAAGTCAGGGAAATATTGGACACCTGGGATGTCTGCCCTGCCCACAGCTTATAGTTGACATGAGGTTTGGCTCAAGGCTGCCTTAGCCATGGGAATTTTTGTTCTACTTGTGCTTGCTAGAAGTCTCACCCTGGGCCTAAATGCTGAGTGAAAGTCAAAGGGGTCTTGTGATGAAGAGACCACATGATGTTTACTGGCAGGGGTTTTAAAGTTAAGTGGGTTGCAGGAATGATTGAGGACAGGGATGAGACTCCCAGAAGACAGGCATGATGGTGTCCACTGATTATTGTTTGGTTCTTGGTACAGGAATTATCATTGTCCTGAAGGAAATCCCTGCTCTGTTAGCCAGCATACCCTGGTTCTGATGGTGAGAGTGATCCCCAGGAAACTGTTATTGCCCACCCCAAGTCCCCTTTCACATGGTGCTGGCCTTGGGAGAGAGTAAGCACAGATGTGGAACATTTTTTGTTCCACTACTGAAAACAAGATTTTTAGCAATGGAATAAGTTTTCCCCAACATGTCTGATCATGAATGTGCTGATGCCAAGGGAGTATGCCCAGGTGGCACTGACTGTGACTCTTCTTCTCATAGCCCATGGAAGCAGGGCAGGTTAATTTCATCCTGATCTGACCCTGTGTCTTCCTGAGGAGGGAAATCATCTCATGTGAATTTGGTTTATTTTATTTACATTTTTCACTGAGTTAACATTGGTTCATATGCCTTGTATAAGGTTTTCCTTAATCATTTTGAGTTCATGTGTAAAAAAAAGTCATTCTCTTTAATTATTCTTGTAGCATTTCTTGTGAGAGCAGAGACAGTCTCTTATGTATTCACAGGAACATTGCCACAGTCATTAAATTAACCTGGTTGTAGTACTTGTATCTCATCTAGAGACATCAGCAATCACACAATAATGTCCTATAGAACAAGAAAAATGTTAATAGTAATAAGAATGACAGGAATGAAGAAAGACGCATGAAAAAACAATGTCCAGTCTCATATCAAACAGTGCATTTCATTTTCAGTTATATTTATTCCCTTTCATCTGAAATTCTCTCATTTCTTTCCTTCATCTTGACATATTAGAAAACTGCTGAACCCTCTTTTTAAAGAATGGTCTTCAAATTACATTTTTTTCACAAGTTCTTAATGATGAAATTGAGTTTATGAATTTTAGGCCACAATGGCTGAAAATTATTGTGCCCTCAGTGTGATTATTTTTTAAATGTTGAATTTTATTTTTATTTCCTTTCATTTCATTTTTAACTTTATCAAAAATTTAAAGCAACACACAAACAACAAAAAAGAAACACCACCCACACACACAAAAATGGAAATGATTAGGAAAAAAAAATAACCTAATCATGAGGAAGCACTGGATAAAGATAATTTGAGGAAAATTCTTTAAAAGGATATTTCAGCAGTTTTCTCATATATCCAGATGATATGAAGTGAAAAAAATGAAAAAATTATGCAGAGACCCCTTGGGTTACACAGTCACTCTCAGGGTGCAGATAAGCTCTCTCCCAGATCAGGGATTTCCCTCAGCACACTGCAAATTCCTGGACCAAGAAACAAACAAAATTCAGTGGATACAATCATGTCTGTACTCTGGGAGTCTCCATCCCTGTCCCCATTCTTGCACAAACCCACTCAACTCTAAACACACTGTTGGTCACAATGATGATGGCTCTGAATCAAAGGATCCCTTGACAGTCACTCAGCCTTTAGACCTAGAGTGAGAATTCTGGCAAGCAAAAAGAGAGGAGAAAATCACAGGACTAAGACAGCCATGAACAAAACCTCATGGTCACTAGGATCTTTGCACAGGGCACAGGAGTTCCAGGTGTCAAAGATTTCCCTGACTTCAAAAAGGTTCATGGAATGACCATGGGCATCCTTCATTGTGAGCTCTGGTATGTGAACACTCAGAATGCTAAGCACTATTCCTCAGCTCCAGCAGTAGTTACTGTGCAATTGAAAAATTTAGATTGGCCCAGGCATGGACACTTCACTTCATGCACCACCTATGCCACACAAACCTGGATTTGCACTTGGATTTCCATTATAGGATAGCCATGGGAGAGTCAAAACTCATCATCCAGCAAGTTTTGCTGTGGTTCCTGTAACCTGCAGAAAAAAAAACCATATAACTACTTCAGTCTGCATGGCCCCAAAACCCTCCCCAATCTACTGCACTCCTGGGGTGCCCTTTTCTTTTCAGATTACAAGGTATCCATGGGGTTAGAGGCCTGTGGTTTAGCAACCTGATGCTCACTGTGAGGAAGGTTAGGGTAAGCATAACTTATGCAAACACATTCCATATTCCCACCAGATTCTAGGCTTCTTTGGGAACAGGGGCTGTCTCTGTACTCTCCACAGATCCTAGCCGCATTGAGATTGCTTTTCTGAAGTTACTTATCTTGGGATTTCCTGCAGTATAATGGGCACTCTGAGTGCAGGGATCCTAATTGGCTAATGGAAAAGTTCTAGTAACACTTGGTGTGCAATGTAGGTGGTTCTACTCATAAGGTTCAGCAGAGGAATCTATATTTGAAAGTGGATATGATGTATACAAAGTAGTAGAACTGGAACTAGATGACAAAAGGGGGAAATGAGAAAGAAAGGACTGTGCAGCAATAAAAAGGACCACAAAGTAAATACATGGGCCTCATGAAGAGTACAGTTCATAATGTATAGATCTTTAATCAACTGCATTGAAGATAACACATTAATGCCAACATGGGATATAGGGGGAGCAAAGAAGTTATTTCAGTTCATTTGCTTTTCTGAAACTTTGCTTTGTTTTATTATAAGGCAGTGATTTTTGGTGTTTGTAAATTTTTTTGTTTATAGATAAAGTTTAAAATAAATTAAGTACAATGAAAGGAATTAAAAATAAATCTTAGCATTTAAAAACTAATTTCCTGAGGGCACAAACATTTTCTGAAATTCCTGCCTAAAACTCATAAACTCAGTCTCATCATGAAGAAACACTGGATAAACATAATTTGAGGAAAATTCTTTAAAAGGAGGGTTCAGGAGTTTTCAAATATATGTGGATGATACACAATGAGAAAGAAATGAAAAAAATTATGCAGAGACCTCCTGGGAACACAGGCACTGTAAAGGTTCCAATAGGCTGGCCCCCAGATCAGGGATTTCACTCAGCACACTGGTAATTCCTTGACTGAGAACCAAATAATATTTTGTGGACAACATCATGCCTGCACTCTGGGAGTCTCCATCACTTTCCCCATTACTGTACAAAACCCTCTCAACTCTAAACCCACAGCTGGCCATCCTCCTGTTGGCTCTGCATCACAGGACACCCTGACCATCTCTCAGCATTTATAAGCAGAGGGAGACTTCTGGCAAGCCAAAAGAGAGCAGGAAATCCCATGGTTAAGACAGCCATGAAAAAACCCTCATTTCCACTGGGACATTTGGACAGGGCACAGGCATTCCAGGGGTCCAAATCTTCCATGACTTCAAGCATGTTCATAGACTCCATATGGGAATTCCTCATGGTGAACTTTGTTAAGTTAGTACTCAGGATGCTAAACTCTATTCCTCAGATCCAGTGGTAATTTCTGTGACATTGGAAAATTTAGGTTGTCCCTTGCTTGGACAGGGATATTTCAATGAAAGCACCACCTATGCCACAACAACCTGGAATTTGCACTTGGATTTCTGTTTTAAGATCATCATCCAGCATGTGTGCTGTGGTTCCTGTCAGCTGCAGAAGCACCCCATATGACTGCTCCAGCTTGCAAAGCCCCAAACTCCTACCCAATCTGCTGCACACCTGAGGTGCCCTTTACTTTTAAGATGACAGGGCAGTCATTTAGTTAGAGACCTGCCATTTAGCAACTTGATGCTCATTGTGAGGCAGATGAGGGACAGCATAACCTATGCATGTGCATTCAAATTCCCACCAGATTCAAGGCCTCTTTGTGATCCTGGTGTGACTCTGTCCTCTCCACAAGTCCTGGCCCCATTGTGATGGCTTTACTGTGGTTATACAGCTTGGGATTTTGTGCTGTATAGTTGGCACACCTGGGTACAGAGATTCCTCTTTGGAGTAATGTGAATTTCCTAGTAACATTTGGTGTACAATGTAGCTCATTTGGTTCATAATCTGCAGCAGAGGAGTGTGTATTTGAAAGTGTATATGAGGGATATGAAGTAGTCTAAATGGATCTAGATTATAAGCAAGGGAAATGAGAAGCGTAGGACCATGCAGCAATAAACAAGACTGCAAAGAAAATACATGGGCTTCATGAAGAATACTGTTCATAATGCTACAAATCTTTAATCATCTGCATTGATGATTAACACATTAATGTCAACTGGGGCAATAGGGTGAGCAAAGATGGTATTTCAGGTTATTTGCTTTCTGAAACTTTGCCTTATTTTGTTATAAGGTAGTGATTTTTGGTGTGGGTGCATTGCTTTCATTTAGAGATGAAGTTTAAAATAAATTAGAGTGAAAAGAAATTAAAATAAAACTTAATATTTAAATCAATCACCGTGAATGCACAATAATTTTCTGAAAGCCCTCCCTAAAACTCATAAACTCAGCCTCATCATTAAGAAGCACTGGGTAGACATAATTTGAGGAGAATTCTTTAAAAGGATAGATCAGCAGTTTTCAAACATATCCCAATGATATAAAATTGAAAAAAAATGAAAAAATATGCAGAGACCCCCTGGGGAACAAAGTCACTGTATGGGCCTGGATAAGCTGACTCCTAGATCAGAAATTTCCCTCAGCAACACTTGCAATTTCTTGACAAAGAACCAAACAATTTTCAGGGGGCAACATCATGTCTGCCTTCTGAGAATCTCCACCCCTGTCCCATTCATGCAGAAATCCACTCAACCCTAAACTTTCCACTGGCCATCATCATGTTGGCTCTGAATCACAGGACCCCTTGACAGACACTCAGCATTTAGACACAGAGTGAATTCTGGGAAGCAAAAAGAGAGCAGGAATACCATGGCTAGGACAGCCATGAAGCAAACCTCATGGCTGCTAGAACCATTGGACAGGGCACAGGCATTCCAGGATTCCAAATATTCCTTGACTCCAAGCAGGTTCACGGACTGCACATGGGAATGCCTCAAGGTAAGCCCTGGTAAGAGAGCACACAGGATGTTAACTTATATTACTCAGATTCAGTGGTAATTTCTGTGCCATTGGAAAATTTAGGTGGTCCCATGCTTGGAGAGAGAGTTCATTGAAACCACAACCTATGCCCCACCAACCTGGATTTGCCCTTGGAATTCCATTACAGGATCATCATGGGAGAGTCAAAAGTTCAAAATCAAGCAAGTTTGCTTTTGTTATGGTGAGCTGCAGAAGCACCCCCATATAACTACTCCAGCCTGCATGACCCCAAACTCCTCCTAAATCTATGGCACACCTGGAGTGCCTTTTACTTTTCAGATTAAGGGACAGCCATTGGGTTAGAAGACTGTCACTTAGCAACCTGATACTCATTGTGATGGCAGGTGAGGGACAGCATAACTTGTGCATGTGCATTCCAAATTCCCACCAGATTCTAGTCCTCATTGGGAACATGGGCTTACTGTTTTCTCCAAAGGTACTTGCCACATTGAGTTTGCTTTCCTGAGGTTACTTAGATTGGTATTTCCTGCTGTATAATGGGCACACCTGGGTACAGGGATTCTTATTTGGAGCCGTGGGAAAGATCCAGTAATGCTTGGTCTGCAATGTAGCTGTGTCTGCTCATAAGTATCAGCAGAGTAGTCTCTATTTGAAAGTGGATATGATGGATTTGTAGTAGTCTAGCTGGAACTAGATGACAAGAGGGGGAAAAGAGAAATATAGGACTGTGCAGTAAAAAACAAGACAACAAAGAAAATACATGGGCTCTATGAAGAGCACAGTTCATAATGCTAAAAATCTTTGATCTTCTGCATTGGAGATTGCACATTAATGTCACTTTGGGCAATGAGGGGAGCAAAGATGTTATTTCAGGTTAAGTTGCTTTTCTGAAACTTTGCTTTGATTGTTATAAGGCCCTGATTTTTGGTGTTTGGGCATTTTCTTCATTTTTAGATAAAGTTTAAAATAAATTAAATACAGTGAAAATAAATAAAAATAAAACTTAACATTTAAAAACTAATCAACCTGAAGGTAAAATAAATTTCTGAAATTACTGCCTAAATTTCATAAACTTGTTCTCATCATGAAGGAGCACTGGATAAATATCAATTGAGGAAAATTCTTTAAAAGGATGGTTTAGCAGTTTTCCAATATGGCCAGATGTTATAAAATGAAAAACAAAATTAAAAATATATGACAAGACCCCATGGGGAACAGACTAACTCTCAGGGCCCATACAGGCTGGATCCCACATCAGTGATTTACCTCAGCACACTGGTAATTCCTGGACCAAAAACCAAACAAAAGTCAGGGGACACCATCATGCCTGTCCCCTGGGAGTCTCCATCCCTGTCCCCATTCATGCACAAACCCTCTCAACTCTAAACACACCACCTGTCAGCAACATGTTGGCTCTGCATCATAGGACCCCTTGATAGACACTCAGCATTTGGACTGAGAGTGAGAATTTTGCAGAGCAAAAGGAGAACAGGAAATCTTATGGCTAAGACAGCCATGAACCAAACCTCATGGCTGTTAGAACTTTCAACAGAGCACAGGCATTTCAGGTTTCAAAATCTTCCTTGATATCAAGGAAGTTCATGGACCGCACATGGGCATACCTCATGGTGAGCTCTGGTAAGTGAGCACTCAGGATGCTAAACTCTATTCCACAAATCCAGCTCTAAATTCTGTGTCACTGGAAAATTTAGATTGTACCATGCTTGGACAGGGACACTTTACTTAAATCACCACCTATGCCACACCAACCTGGGATTTGCGCTTGGTTTTCTGTTATAGGATCATCATGGGAGAGTCAAAAGCTCAGCATCCAGGTTGTGTGCTGTGGTTTCTGTGAGTGGTAGAAGCCCCTCCTATATAACCCGTGCAGACTTCACTGCCCCAAACTCCTCCCCAATCTACTGCACACCTGAGGTGCCCTTTACTTGTCAGATGACAGGGCAGCCATTGGGTTAGAGGCCTGTTACTAAGCAACCTGATGCTCACTGTGAGGCACTTGAGGGACAGCATAACTTCCAAATGTGCATTCCAAATTCTCACCAGATTCTAGGCCTGTTTGGGCAACTGGGTTGTCTCTGTCCTCTCCAAAGACCCTAGGCCCATTGAGTTTGCATCCCTGAGGTTATTTAGCTTGTGATTTCCTGCTGTATAATGGGCCCACTTGGGTACATAGATTCCTATTTGGAGTAATTGGAAACATCCAGTAACACTTGGTATTCAATGTAGGTGATTCTGCTCATAATGTTCAGCACAGGAGTCTGTATTTGTTAGTGGATATGAGAGATATGAAGTAGTCTAACTGGAATTAGATGACAGGACGGGGAAATGAGAAACATAGGACAGTGTAGTAATAAACAAGATCACAAAGAAAATACATGGGCTTCATGAAAAGTACAGTTCATTTTGCTAAAAATCTTTAAACAATTGCATTGCAGAAAAAACATTAAAGCCATCTTGGGCAATGGGTGTTGCAAATGTATTTCAGGTTATTTGCTTTTCTGTAACTTTGCTTTGTTTTCCTATAAGGCAGTGATTTTTGGTGTTTGTTCATTGTTTTCATTTATACATAAAGTTTAAGGTAAATAAAATACCATGAAAGGAAATTAAAGTAAAACTTAACATTTAAAATCTAATCACCTTGGGGGCACAATAAATTTCTGATATTCCTACAAATATTCATCAATTCAGTCTCATCATGGAGAAGCACTGGACAAACATAATTTGAGGAGTATTCTTTAAAAGGATGGTTCAGGAGATTTCAAATATATTTGGATGATATAAAATTTTTAAAAAAAATGGAAAAATTATGCAGAGACCCCACCCTGGGGAACACAGTCATTTTCAGTGCCCAGATATGTGGGCTCCCAGTTCAGGGATTTCCCTCAGCACACTGGGAATTCCTGGACCAAGAACCAAACAATATTCAATGGACACCATCGTGTCTGTGCTCTGGGAGTGTCCATTCCTGTCTCCATTCATGCCCTAACACTCTCAACTCTAAACACACCACTGGAAATCATGTTGTCTCTGCATCACAGGACCCCTTGTCATTCATTCAGCACTTAGACCCAGAGTGAGACTTCTGATAACCAAAAAGAGAGCATGAATTCCCACAGCTAAGAGAGCCAAGAACCACATCTCATGGCTGCTAGTGTCTTTCTATAGGGCACAGGACTTCCAGGGTTCCAGATCTTCCTTGACTGCAAGCAGATTTGTGGACTGCACATGGGCATGCCTCATGGTCATCCTTGTTATGTGAGCACCCAGGATGCTAACCTCTATTCCTCAGTTCAAGTTCCAATTTCTGTGCCATTGTAAAATTTAGGTGGCCCCATGCTTACACAGGTACACTTCACTTAAAGACAACCTATGCCACACCAACCTGGAATTTGCCCTTTGTTTTCTGTTATAGTATCATCATGGGTGATTCAGAATCTCACCATCCAGCTTGTGTGCTGTGGTTCCAGTGAGCAGCAAGCCACCCCCATACAACTACTCAAGCCTGCAGGGTGCCAAGCTTCTCCCCAATCTACTGTATACCTGGGGTGCCCTTTAGTTTTCAGACAACATGGCAGTCATTTTGTTAGAGACCTGTCACTTAGCAACCTGATGCTCATTGTGAGGCAGATGAGTGAAAGCTTAATTTTCAAATGCCTATTCCTAATTGCCATCAGATTCTATGCATCTTTGGGAACCTGGGATGACTCTGTCCTCTCCACAGCTCCTAGCAGCATTGAGATTTCCTTTCTGAAGTTACTTAGCTTGGTAATCCTGCTGTATAATGGGAACCATGGGTACAAGGATTCCTATTTGGAGTAATGGGAAGAATCCAGTAACACTTGTGAAATGCAGCTTATTTTGCTCATAAGGTTCAGCAGAGGAGTCTGTATTTGAAAGTGAATATGATGGTTATGAAGTAGTCCAACCAGAACTAGATGACAAGAGGGGGAAATGAGAAACATAAGACTGTGCAGCAATAAACAAGACCACAAAAAAAATAGATGGAATGCATGAAGAGTGTTGTTCATAATGCTAAAAATCTTTAAGTAACTGCATTGTACATAACACATTACTCCCATCTTTGGCAATTGGGTGGCAAAGATGTTATTTCAGGTTATTTGCTTTTCTGAATCTTTGCTTTGTTTTGGTATAAGGCAGGGATTTTTGGTGTTTGGGAATTGTTTTTGTTAATAGATAAAGTTTAAAATAAATTAAATACAATGAAAAGAAATAAAAATAAAACAACATTTAAAATCTAATCACCCTGAGAGCACCATAATTTTCTGAAATTCCTGCCTAAATATAAACACAGTCTATCATGAGGAAGCACTGGATAAAGATAATTTGAGGAAAATTCTTTAAAAGTATGTTTCAGCAGTTTTCAAATATATCCAGATGATATGAAGTGAAAAAAATGAAAAAATTATGCAGAGACCCCTTGGGTTACACAGTCACTCTCAGGGTGCGGATAGGCTCTCTCCCAGTTCAGGGATTTCCCTCAGCACACTGGAAATTCCTGGACCAAGAAACAAACAAAATTCAGTGGACACTGTCATGCCTGCACTCTGGGAGTCTCCATCCCTGTCCCCATTCTTGCACAAACCCACTCAACTCTTAACACACTGTTGGTCACCATAATGATGGCTCTAAATCACAAGACACCTTGACAGTCACTCAGCCTTTAGACCCAGAGTAAGACTTCTGGCAAGCAAAAAGAGAACAAGAAAGCCAGGACAAAGACAGCCATGAATGAAACCTCTTGGCCACTAGGATCTTTGTACAGGACTCAGGTATTCCAGGAGTCCAAGTTTTCCTTGACTTCAAACAGGTTTGTGGATTGCTCATGGGCATCCTTCATTGTGACTACTTGTAAATGAACTCTCAGGTTGCTGAGCACTATTCTTCAGATCCAGCAGTAATTACTGTGCAATTGGAAAATTGAGGTTGGTCAAGGCAGGGACGGGGACACTTCACTTCATGCACCACCTATGCAACACCAACCTGGACTTGCATTTGGATATCCATTATAGGATAGCCATGGGAGAGTCAAAACTCATCATCCAGCAAGTGTGCTCTGGTTGCTGTAAGCTGTAGAAAAGCCCCCATATAAGTACTCCAGCCTGCATGGCCCCAAAAGTCTCCCCAATCTACTGCACTCCTGGGATGCTCTTTTCTTTTCTGATGGCAGGGCATTCATGGGGTTAGAGGCCTGTGGCTTAGCAACCTGATGCTCAATGTGAGGAAGGTGAGGGACAGCATAACTTGTGCATTCACATTCCATATTCTCACCAGATTCTAGGCTTCTTTGGGAACTTGGCTGTCTCTGTACTCTCCACAGATCCTAGCCACATTGAGGTTGCTTTCCTGAGGCTACTTATCTTGGAGTTTCCTGCAGTATAATGGGTACCCTGGGTGCAGGAATCCTATTTTGGTAATGGGAAAAATCCAGTAAAACTTAGTGTGCAATGTAGCTGCTTCTACTCATAAGGTTCAGCAGAGGAATCTGTATTTGAAATGGATATGATGGATACAAAGCTGTATAACTGGAACTAAATGACAAGTTGGGGAAATGAGAAAGAAAGGACTGTGCAGCAATAAAAAGGGCCACAAAGAAAATACACTGGCCTCATGAAGAGCACTGTTGATAATGCTACAAATCTTTAATTAACTGCATTGAAGATAACACATTAATGCCAACATGAGCAATAGGGGGAGCAAACAGTTTTTTTTCAGTTTATTTGCTTTTCTGAAACTTTGCTTTGTTTTGTTATAAGGCAGTGATTTTCGGTGTTTGTGCATTTTTTTTCATTTATAGATAGACTTTAAAATAAATTAATTACAATGAAAGGAATTAAAAATAAATCATAACATTTAAAAACTAATCACCCTGAGGGCACAATAAATTTCTGCAATTACTACCTAAAATTCATAAACTCAGTCGCATCATGAAGAACTGGATAAGTATAATTTGAGGAAAATTCTTTAAAAGGAGGGTTCAGGACTTTTCAAATATATCCAGATGACATCCAATGAAAAAAATGAAAAATTATGCAGAGACTCCCTGGGAAAATAGACACTCTAAGGACCTCAATAGGCTTGGTCCCAGATCAGGGATTTCCCTCAGCACACTGGTAATTCCTGGACCAAGAACCAAATAATATTCTTTGGATGACATCATGCCTGCACTCTCGGAGTCTTCATTTTCCCCATTCATGCACCATCCCACTCAACTCTAATCCCACAGTTGATCATCATCATGTTGGCTATGCATTTCAGGATCCCTTGACAGTCACTCAGCATTTAGAACCAGAGTGATACTTCTGGCAAGCAAAAAGAGAACAGGAAATACCATGGTTAAGACAACTATGAAACAAACCTCATGGCCACTATGATCTTTGAACAGGCATGGCATTCCAGTTGTCCAAAACTTCCTTTACTTCAATGAGGTTCATGGACAGCACATGGTAATGGCTCATGTTGAGCCCTGGTAAGTGAGCCATCAGGATGCTAAACTCTATTCATCATATCCAGTGGTAATTTCTGTGACATTGGAAAATTTAGGTTGTCCCATGCTTGGACAGGGAAATTTCAATGAAAGCACCACCTATGCCACACCAACCTGGAATTTGCTCTTGGTTTTCTGTTTTAAGATCATCATGGGACAGTCAAAAGCTCACCATCCAGCATGTGTGATATGGTTCCTGTCAGCTGCAGTAGAAGCTGATATAACTACTCCTCCTTGCAAGGTCACAAACTCCTACACTGTCTACTGCACACCTGGGGTGGTCTTTACCTTTAAGATGACAGGGTAGCCATTTGGTTAGAGGCCAGTCACTTGGCAACCTGATGCTCATTGTGAGGTAGATGAGGGACAGAATAACTTATGCACATGCAATCCAAATTCCTACCAGATTTCAGGCCTCTTTGTGATCCTGGTGTGACTCTGTCCTCTCCACAAGTCCTAGAACCATTGTAATGTATTTGCTGTGGTGATACAGCTTGGGATTTCCTGCTGTATGATTGGCACAGCTAGGTACGGGGATTCCTCTTTGGAGTAATGTGAATTGTCCAGTAACACTTGGTGTGCAATGTATCTGATTTCACTCATAATGTTCAGCAGAGGAGTGTGTATTTGAAAGTGGATATGGGGGATATGGAGTAGTCTAACTGGATCTAGATGACAAGTGGGGTAATGAGAAACCTAGGACCATGCAGCAATAAACAGGATTGCAAGGAAAATACATGAGCTTCCTGAAGAGTACTGTTCATAATGCTACAAATCTTTAATCATCTGCATTGATGATAACACATTAATACCAACTGGGGCAATGGGATGAGCAAAGATGGTATTTCAGGTTATTTGCTCTCTGAAACTTTGCCTTGTTTTGTTATAAGGTAGTGATATTTGGTGTTTGTACATTGCTTTCTTTTATAAGAGGTACCTTGGCATTATCAGGGTGAAAGACAAGGGATACTATCCTCTGCTTGTATTCAAAGTAATTCCTGGTACACTTGTGAGAATGAATTTCCAGGTGAGCTTCTATTTGACAGGAACTGACCAAAATTTTTAGGTTGATCTATTTTACCTCAAAAACAAAAACAAAAACACACAAACCAGAAATGTGTACACAGAAAACAAACAAAAGTTACCTCAATAGAAGCAAATATTATATCACAGAAATTTTAGGCTTCTTAAATGGCTTACCTCTATATTTGTGAGACAAACTTGAGGTTGATGAATTTCTAGACAGAAACTATAAGAAGTATTTCATCAACTTTGGCTCATTGTGAGTATTAATCTCAAAGTTAAAGTGTTTAAGTTTATCTCAAAAAATGGGGATATTTTCAGAATTGTGTGCATATACATAAACATATCAGGTAGGCCTTACCTAAGTAATTCCAGAATTTGTAGAAATGGAAATGTAAAATTGATGTAATCATAGTCATCAATAAATATACATATATTGGAATATATTTTGGGGGGATATTTGATTAAATAATCTGTCAATATGTCTTCTGAAAATTAGTAGTAATGAGTGAGCTATAGTATTAATACACCTGAATAAAGTAGTCTAAGGTTTAATGTATGATCTGCCATTTGTATTAAATAATACTGCATACAATAGAACAGTAAATAATGCATGAATCTATCATTTTTTGTTATATAGCTAGTACTTTTTTCTGTTTTGCTGAAATTAATTTTGAATAGGAAAATAGCATTAAGAGCATGACCTCTGGAATCAGATTATCTTGGCATAATCACAGAGCCAACAGCATATAATGATTGTGACTCTTGATGAGTTACTTAAACTTCTGTGCCATTTTTCTCATCTAAAAATGTGTACAAAAGTAATACCTATGGCATATTTTCAAATGTATAAATGTGATATAAGGTATCAAATTCATTCTAATCATACAATATATTGGAGTCTCTATTATCTAATACACAAATAACATGCATAATTTATATTTGAAAGGTAAACTAAAATTTTCTTTAGTAATATCTTGCAAACTATTATTTATTATGAATTTCTAGAATCATAAAATACTTTTTCCAAAAAAGCTACATCTATCGTATAAACAAAAACTGTTTTGAAGTCATTCAACTAAATATGGTTTCTCAGCAGCTTACAAAAGTTGAATGCTATTATGGAAAGTACAAATAACACAAATATGTCTGGCTTCATCCTGATGAAGATGGGATTGACAGACTCTGATGTGTTTGATGGATGTTGAAGAAATCTGGTGGGTACTCTTTATGTTATTTCTCCTTATATATCTGATTATCTTCCTAGGGAATGCAGGGATGATACTGCTAATTTGCTTGGGTTTCCAGCTTCACACCCCCATGTATTTCTTCCTCAGTCACCTGTCATTCTTTGACCTTTGTTACTCAACTGTCATCACTCCTAAAACTTTAGAGAACTTACTGACTTCCAACAAGTATATCTCATCCATGGGCTACTTCAACCAGATGTATTTTTTTGTCTTTTGCTGTGTCACTGAATTTTTCCTTCTGTCTTCTATGGCCTATGACTGCTATATAGCTATCTGCAATCCTCTCCATTACCCAGTAGTTATGTCCATGAGACTTTGCCATGCCCTCATCACTGGGTCCTATGTGATTGGCTTTACTGAATCTTTAGTCAATGTTCTTTGCATAAACAGTTTACACTTCTGCAAATCAATGTAATCTATCATTTTTCAGTGACAAAACTCCAATTTTATCCCTGTCCTGCACTGACACTAGTGACACTGAAATCATGATATTCATTCTCACTGGATTAAATGTATTGGTGTCTCTTATCAAAATCTCTGTGTCCTATGGGTCCATCTACTATCATGAAAGTTAAATCCACCCCCAAAAATCACAAAGTCTTCCCTGCTTGTGCCTCCCATCTCCTGGGAATCACCATCTATTATGGCACTACAAGTTTTGCTTATTTAAAATTAAATAAGTCCTACTCTTTGGGAAGGGATCAAGTGGCCTCTGTGTTTTATACTATGGTGATCCCCATGCTAAATCCTCTTACTTATTTTCTTAGGAACAAAGAAGTGAAAAATGCTATCTTTGTCATGCAGAATAGAAAGGATTCCAGGAAATTGAAATAACAGTCAAACTGACATTTAAGTGAATCTTTTCTTTCTTTCTTCTTTGAATATTTAATTGGTCTTTCTAAATACTGCAGCAGCCTTTAGTTTCCATGACTATTGAGTCATCTTCTATTAGAACTCTCATGATTTGCAACACTACCAAGAATATTTTTTTAGAAATTGACATAGTAATTGGAAATCATGAAATATGTGTTAAATCTGTGATTTAAATATATTTATTGTTTACTACAACTCCTGTGTAAAAAATGTGGTTTGTCATTTAAATTGTATCAAAGAAATCCCCATACATAATACATTTTCAGAGAATTTTATTAAAGAGAGCACTTCCAAAAGTCATTCCACATAATCTCTACAGAAGAAATAACAACATGTAAAGAGTGCAGCTTTGGACTGGACAATTCCAGTGCTTATTTCCCAGATCTGTCAATTTTTTAGCTGTATGGATCCTCACCTTAGAAAGTCACTGAAACTGTTAATCTAATTTTCAGAGATGGACTAGGAAAATAACTAAATCTGTATAGTTTTGTTAAAGATTGAATTAGACAATAAATGGAAAGAATTTAATGCAATTCTAATCAATTACAGACTTATCATCAGAGTACTTATATTCCTGCAAAATTTGAAAATACAATAACTTTTGCATGAAAATGTTCACAGGTGTTTTCTAAATATTTTGCTTATTCTTATTCATAAAGAAATAGCATGAGAGGATCTAAGATGGTGGCATAGAGAGGAGTGGAAGCTAAGTAGTCCCTCTGGAACAACTAAAAAAACCAGAAACAACTGGTAAATAATCCAGAATAACTGCAGGGAAACAAAAATGACAATCCACTCATCATACACCAACCTGAATTGGGAGGAATGCTTGAGATCACAGCATGAAATCTGTAAGTAAAAACTGGAGATTCATATTGAGACCCCTCCCCCACAGCCTGAGCTACAAAGCCTCATGGTGCCAGAGTGAATCTTTCTCCCAGCAAGTGAATACAGCTCAGCTGAGCTCCAACTGGGTTTTAATTAGCGAGTGTGAACTGCTCACTATGAGGTATGAATTCTCAATAATTACACAGAGGCTTTGGGTGATGACTGACCTTGGAGAGCTGGAGGGTCACCTTGGACTAACTCTGTTCCTTTTTTGACTTAGTGGATCCATTTTCAGTTCCCAGTTCTGTGACCCAGACAAGGGTATAGCATAGGCAGAGAGAGACCATTGAAATGCTAATGACCTCCCCCTAGGGCGTCTATCTTCTCTAAGAGGAAAGGGGTGGGGCCAAGCTCTACTACCTGCCTTTCATTCAGAACTTGGGGAAAAAGAACCACACCTCCTTATACTGGTCAAAAATTATAGGCTAACAGGCACCACCTGCTGGGCAGAAAAGCATAGTGACTGGAGACATCAGAGAGTGTACCAGTTTTCTAAGACACACCCTGAGGGAAACAGGATACTGAATATTTCTTCCTTCTGGGACCTTAGCCCATTCTGGTCTGGGGAGGCCTGATTGGGGTAACCAAGGAAACTATGCCTAGACAACAGAAAACTACAACCTACACCAAGAAAAATGAGGCTATGTCCCAGTCAGGTTAACAAACTTGCACTTCAACTGTGATGCAGGAATTGAAACAACTAATAAGTCAATTCAAAAAGTTTAGGGAACATATGACAAAAGAGCTGAACCATATAATGAAAACACAGGGCATACATAAGGTAGAAACTGAAAGTTCATAAAACCAACTGGCAGAATCTATGGAAATGAAAGGCAAAACACAAGAGATGAAAGACACACTGGAAACATACAACAGCAGATCTCAAGAGGCAGGAGAAAACACTCAAGAACTGGAGAACAAGGCACTTGAAAACCCACACACAAAAGAACTGATAGAGAAAAGAATGGAAAAATACAAGCAGTGTCTCTGGGAACTTAATGACAAAATGAAAAACAAGAATTTATGTGTCATTGGTGTCCAAGAAGGAGAAGAGAAGGGAAAAGAGGCAGAAGCAATAATAGAGGAAATAATCAATGAAAATTTCCCATCTCTTATGAAAGACATAAAATTATGGATCCAAGAAGTGCAGCATACCCCAAACAGAATAGACCTGAATAGGCCTATGTCAAGACAATAATCAGATTATCAAACATCAAAGATAAAGAGAGAATCCTGAAGGCAGCAAGAGAGATACTTTCTATCACATACAAAGGAAGCTTGATAAGACTATGTGTGTATTTCTCAATAGAAAACATGGAGGCAAGAAGAAAGTGGTGTGATATATTTAAGATACTGAAAGAGAAAACCTCCAACCAAGAATCCTATATCTGGCAAAACTGTCCTTCAGATATGAGGGAAAGCTTAAAATATTCTCTGACAAACAATGACCGAGTTTGTGAACAAGAAACCTGCTCTACAGGAAACACTAAAGGAAGCACTGCAGATAGAAAGGAAAAGACAGGAGTGAAAGCTTTGGAAAACTAATTTGGGAGATAGTAGCACAAAAATGTAAGTACACTGAACAAAGATGGCTGTGAATATGGTTGAAACAGGAAGGCTGAGATCATGTGGGAAACCAGAACAAAAGACTAATGATAAAGACTGGGACTGTGTAACTCAGGGAAACCTTGGATGCTCAACAATTGTAATAAAAGGTACAAATATGTTTTTACATGAGGTAGAACAAATGAATGTTAACATTGCAAAGTGTTAAAAATAGGGTGGGATTGGGGGAAGATACAATCAATGCAAACCAGATGCTAGAATTAACAGAAACATTGTATTATGCTTCCTTTAATGTAACAAAAGCAATATACCAAAGCTAAATGCATATGGGGGGCTGAGGAATAGGGGAAGGATATGGGACTCCTGGCATTGGTGATGTTGTCTGACTCTTTATTCTACTTTAGGTTAATGCTATCTTTCCTTTTGTCACCTTCTAGCTATCAAGATTTTTTGTTTGTTTTGTTGTTTGTTTTGCTTTCTCTTGCCTTTTCCTTTTGTCTCTCTTCCTTCTTTGACTCTTCTTTCATCTTTGTGGAGGAAATGTCCTTATATTGAGAGTGGTGATGGTGCTGAATACTTAAATACATGACTATATGGGGAACCAATGATTGTTTATTTAGGACAGAATGTATAGTGTTTGAACAAAACCATCTTAAAAGAAATGGGTTGATGAAGAAATCTTTATGGCAATATATTGAGTGAAATAAGACAGACATGTAAAAGCAAATATTGCAGGGTCTCACTGATATGAACTAATTATAATATGTAAACTCATAGACATCAAATATAAGTTAACAGGATACAGAATGAGGCTAAAGAATGGGGAGCAGTTGCTTATTATGAGCAGAATGCTCAACTAGGGTGAACTGAAATATTTGGAAATGGACAGGAATGATGGTAGCATGTAATGGGAATGACTAACAGTGCTAAAAGGTGTGTGAAGGTGGTGGAAAGGGTAAGCTGCTCAGAGTCATGCATGTCACCAGAAGGAAAGTTGGAAGTTAAAAGATGGGAATGTATAAAACAGTGAATCTTGTGGTGGACAATGTCCACAATTAACTATAAAAAATATTAGAAGTCTCTCTCATTAAATAGAACAAATGTATGTCACTATAACTAGAGGTTAAAAAGAGAGGCATACAGGAAAAATCATATACCTATTGTAAACTATATACTACAGTTAGTAATATTTTAACATTCTTTCATCAACAGTAACAAATGTGCTATACCAAAACTATGAATCAAGAATGTGGGGAGGCGGGGCAAGATGGCAGACTGGTGAGATGTATCTTTTAGTTACTCCTCCAGGAAAGTAGGTAGAAAGCCAGGAACTTCATGGACTGGACACCACAGAGCAATCTGACTTTGGGCATACTTCATACAACACTCATGAAAACGTGGAACTGCTGAGATCAGTGAAATCTGTAAGTTTTTGCAGCCAGGGGACCCGTGCCCCTCCCTGCCAGACTCAGTTCCATGGGAGGAGGGGCTGTCAGCTCTGGGAAGGAGAAGGGAGAACTGCAGTGGCAGCCCTTATCGGAAACACATTCTACTGATCCAAACTCCAACCATAGATAGACTGAGACCAGACACCAGAGAATCTGAGAGCAGCCAGCCCAGCAGAGAGGAGACAGGCATAGAAAAAAAACAACATGAAAACCTTCAAAATAAAAGTGGAGGATTTTTGGAGTTCTGGTGAACATAGAAAGGGGAAGGGCAGAGCTCAGGCCCCAGCTCAGGCCCTGAGGTGCATATGCAAATCCCGAAGAAAAGCTGATCTCTCTGCCCTGTGGACCTTTCCTTAATGGCCCTGGTTGCTTTGTCTCTTAGCATTTCAATAACCCATTAGATCTCTGAGGAGGGTCCTTTTTTTATTTTTTTTAATCCTTTTTTCTTTTTCTAAAACAATTACTCTAAGAAGCCCAATACAGAAAGCTTCAAAGACTTGCAATTTGGGCAGGTTAAGTCAAGAGCAGAACTAAGAGAGCTCTGAGACAAAACACAATAATCCAGTGGCTGAGAAAATTCACTAAACACCACAACTTCCCAAGAAAAGGGGGGTTTCCGCTCACAACCATCATCCTGGTGGACAGGAAACACTCCTGCCCATCGCCACCCCATAGCCCAGAGCTTCTCCAGACAACCCAGTGTGACAGAAGTGCTTCAAATAACAGGCACACACCACAAAACTGGGCGTGGACATTAGCCTTCCCTGCAACATCAGCTGATTGTCCCAGAGTTGGGAAGGTAGAGCAGTGTGAATTAACAAAGCCCCATTCAGCCATCATTTCAGCAGACTGGGAGACTCCCTACACAGCCCAGCAGCCCAGAACTGCCCTGGGGGGACGGCACTCACCTGTGACATAGCACAGTCATCCCTCAACAGAGGACCCGGGGTGCACGGCCTGGAAGAGGGGCCCACTTGCAAGTCTCAGGAGCCATACGCCAATACCAAGGACTTGTGGGTCAGTGGCAGAGACAAACTGTGGCAGGACTGAACTGAAGGATTAGACTATTGCAGCAGCTTTAAAACTCTAGGATCACCAGGGAGATTTGATTGTTAGAGCCACCCCCCCTCCCTGACTGCCCAGAAACACGCCCCATATACAGGGCAGGCAACACCAACTACACACGCAAGCTTGGTACACCAATTGGACCCCACAAGACTCACTCCCCCACTCACCAAAAAGGCTAAACAGGGGAGAACTGGCTTGTGGAGAACAGGTGGCTTGTGAATACGACCTGCTGGTTAGTTAGAGAAAGTTTACTCCACGAAGCTGTAGATCTGATAAATTAGAGACAAGGACTTCAATTGGTCTACAAATCCTAAAAGAACCCTATCAAGTTCAGCAAATGCCATGAGGCCAAAAACAACAGAAAATTACAAAGCATATGAAAAAACCAGACGATATGGATAACCCAAGCCCAAGCACCCAAATCAAAAGATCAGAAGAGACATAGCAACTAGAGCAGCTACTCAAAGAACTAAAGATGAACAATGAGACCATAGTACGGGATACAAAGGAAATCAAGAAGACACTAGAAGAGCATAAAGAAGACATTGCAAGACTAAATAAAAAAATGGATGATCTTATGGAAATTAAAGAAACTGTTGACCAAATTAAAAAGATTCTGGACACTCATAGTACAAGACTAGAGGAAGTTGAACAATGAATCAGTGACCTCGAAGATGATAGAATGGAAAATGAAAGCATAAAAGAAAGAATGGGGAAAAAGTCAAAAAAATCGAAATGGACCTCAGGGATATGATAGATGATATGAAACGTCCGAATATAAGACTCATTGGTGTCCCAGAAGGGGAAGAAAAGGGTAAAGGTCTAGGAAGAGTATTCAAAGAAATTGTTGGGGAAAACTTCCCAAATCTTCTAAACAACATAAATACACAAATCATAAATGCTCAGCGAACCCCAAATAGAATAAATCCAAATAAACCCACTCTGAGACATATACGGATCACACTGTCAAACACAGAAGAAAAGAAGCAAGTTCTGAAAGCAGCAAGAGAAAAGCAATTCACCACATACAAAGGAAACAGCATAAGTCTAAGTAGTGACTACTCAGCAGCCACCATGGAGGCGAGAAGGCAGTGGCACGATATATTTAAAATTCTGAGTGAGAAAAATTTCCAGCCAAGAATACTTTATCCAGCAAACCTCTCCTTCAAATTTGAGGGAGAGCTTAAATTTTTCACAGACAAACAAATGCTGAGAGAATTTGCTAACAAGAGACCTGCCCTACTGGAGATACTAAAGGGAGCCCTACAGACAGAGAAACAAAGAAAGGACAGAGAGACTTGGAGAAAGGTTCAGTACTAAAGAGATTCGGTATGGGTACAATAAAGGATATTAATAGAGAAGGGAAAAATATGACAAACATAAACCAAAGGATAAGATGGCTAATTCAAGAAATGCCTTCATGGTTATAACGTTGAATGTAAATGGATTAAACTCCAGAATTAAAAGATATAGATTCGCAGAATGGATCAAAAAAAAATGAACCATCAATATGTTGCATACAAGAGACTCATCTTAGACACAGGGACACAAAGAAACTGAAAGTGAAAGGATGGAAAAAAATATTTCATGCAAGCTACAGCCAAAAGAAAGCAGGTGTAGCAACATTAATCTCAGATAAAATAGACTTCAAATGCAGGGATGTTTGGAGAGACAAGGAAGGCCACTACGTACTAATAAAAGGGGCAATTCAGCAAGAAGAAATAACAATCGTAAATGTCTATGCACCCAATCAAGGTGCCACAAAATACATGAGAGAAACACTGGCAAAACTAAAGGAAGCAATTGATGTTTCCACAATAATTGTGGGAGACTTCAACACATCACTCTCTCCTATAGATAGATCAACCAGACAGAAGACCAATAAGGAAATTGAAAACCTAAACAATCTGATAAATGAATTAGATTTAACAGACATCTACAGGACATTACATCCCAAATCACCAGGATACACATACTTTTCTAGTGCTCATGGAACTTTCTCCAGAATAGATCATATGCTGGGACATAAAACAAGCCTCAATAAATTTAAAAATATTGAAATTATTCAAAGCACATTCTCTGATCACAATGGAATACAATTAGAAGTCAATAGTCATTGGAGACTTAGAAAATTCACAAATACTTGGAGGTTAAACAACACACTCCTAAACAATCAGTGGGTTAAAGAAGAAATAGCAAGAGAAATTGCTAAATATATAGAGACGAATGAAAATGAGAACACAACATACCAAAACCTATGGGATGCAGCAAAAGCAGTGCTAAGGGGGAAATTTATAGCACTAAATGCATATATTAAAAAGGAAGAAAGAGCCAAAATCAAAGAACTAATGGATCAACTGAAGAAGCTAGAAAATGAACAACAAACCAATCCTAAACCAAGTAGAAGAAAAGAAATAACAAGGATTAAAGCAGAAATAAATGACATTGAGAACAAAAACACAATAGAGAGGATAAATATCACCAAAAGTTGGTTCTTTGAGAAGATCAACAAGATTGATAAGCCCCTAGCTAGACTGACAAAATCAAAAAGAGAGAAGACCCATATAAACAAAGTAATGAATGAAAAAGGTGACATAACTGCAGATCTTGAAGAAATTAAAAAAATTATAAGAGGATACTATGAACAACTGTACGGCAACAAACTGGATAATGTAGAGGAAATGGACAATTTCCAGGAAACATATGAACAACCTAGACTGACCAGAGAAGAAATAGAAGACCTCAACCAACCCATCACAAGCAAAGAGATCCAATCAGTCATCAAAAATCTTCCCACAAATAAACGCCCAGGGCCAGATGGCTTCACAGGGGAATTCTACCAAATTTTCCAGAAAGAACTGACACCAATCTTACTCAAACTCTTTCAAAACATTGAAGAAAAGGGAACACTACCTAACTCATTTTATGAAGCTAACATCAATCTAATACCAAAACCAGGCAAAGATGCTACAAAAAAGGAAAACTACCGGCCAATCTCCCTAATGAATATAGATGCAAAAATCCTCAACAAAATACTTGCAAATCGAATCGAAAGACACATTAAAAAAATCATACACCATGACCAAGTGGGGTTTATTCCAGGCATGCAAGGATGGTTCAACATAAGAAAATCAATCAATGTATTACAACACATTAACAAGTCAAAAGGGAAAAATCAATTGATCATCTCAATAGATGCTGAAAAAGCATTTGACAAAATCCAACATCCCTTTTTGATAAAAACACTTCAAAAGGTGGGAATTGAAGGAAACTTCCTCAACATGATAAAGAGCATATATGAAAAACCCACAGCCAGCATAGTACTCAATGGTGAGAGACTGAAAGCCTTCCCTCTAAGATCAGGAACAAGACAAGGATGCCCACTATCACCACTGTTATTCAACATTGTGCTGGAAGTGCTAGCCAGGGCAATCCAGCAAGACAAAGAAATAAAAGGCATCCAAACTGGAAAAGAAGAAGTAAAACTGTCATTGTTTGCAGATGATATGATCTTATATCTAGAAAACCCTGAGAAATCAACGATACACCTACTAGAGCTAATAAACAAATTTAGCAAAGTAGCGGGATACAAGGTTAATGCACATAAGTCAGTAATGTTTCTGTATGCTAGAAATGAACAAACTGAAGAGACACTCAAGAAAAAGATACCATTTTCAATAGCAACTAAAAAAATCAAGTACCTAGGATCAACTTAACCAAAGATGTAAAAGACCTATACAAAGAAAACTACATAACTCTACTAAAAGAAAGAGAAGGGGACCTTAAAATATGGAAAAATATTCCATGTTCATGGATAGGAAGACTAAATGTCATTAAGATGTCAATTCTACCCAAACTCATCTACAGATTCAATGCAATCCCAATCAAAATTCCAACAACCTACTTTGCAGACTTGGAAAAGCTAGTTATCAAATTTATTTGGAAAGGGAAGATGCCTCGAATTGCTAAAGACACTCTAAAAAAGAAAAACGAAGTGGGAGGACTTACACTCCCTGACTTTGAAGCTTATTATAAAGCCACAGTTGCCAAAACAGCATGGTACTGGCACAAAGATAGACATATAGATCAATGGAACCGAATTGAGAATTCGGAGATAGACCCTCAGATCTATGGCCGACTGATCTTTGATAAGGCCCCCAAAGTCACTGAACTGAGTCATAATGGTCTTTTCAACAAATGGGGCTGGGAGAGTTGGATATCCATATCCAAAAGAATGAAAGAGGACCCCTACCTCACCCCCTACACAAAAATTAACTCAAAATGGACCAAAGATCTCAATGTAAAAGAAAGTACCATAAAACTCCTAGAAGATAATGTAGGAAAACATCTTCAAGACCTTGTATTAGGCGGCCACTTCCTAGACTTTACACCCAAAGCACAAGCAACAAAAGAGAAAGTAGATAAATGGGAACTCCTCAAGCTTAGAAGTTTCTGCACCTCAAAGGAATTTCTCAAAAAGGTAAAGAGGCAGCCAACTCAATGGGAAAAAATTTTTGGAAACCATGTATCTGACAAAAGACTGATATCTTGCATATATAAAGAAATCCTACAACTCAATGACAATAGTACAGTCGGCCCAATTATAAAATGGGCAAAAGATATGAAAAGACAGTTCTCTGAAGAGGAAATACAAATGGCCAAGAAACACATGAAAAAATGTTCAGCTTCACTAGCTATTAGAGAGATGCAAATTAAGACCACAGTGAGATACCATCTAACACCGGTTAGAATGGCTGCCATTAAACAAACAGGAAACTACAAATGCTGGAGGGGATGTGGAGAAATTGGAACTCTTATTCATTGTTGGTGGGACTGTATAATGGTTCAGCCACTCTGGAAGTCAGTCTGGCAGTTCCTTAGAAAACTAGATATAGAGTTACCATTCGATCCAGCGATTGCACTTCTCGGTATATACCCGGAAGATCGGAAAGCAGTGACACGAACAGATATCTGCACGCCAATGTTCATAGCAGCATTCTTCACAATTGCCAAGAGATGGAAACAACCCAAATGTCCTTCAACAGATGAGTGAATAAATAAAGTGTGGTATATACACACGATGGAATACTGCGGCAGTAAGAAGGAACGGTCTCGTGAAACATATGACAACATGGATGAACCTTGAAGACATAATGCTGAGCGAAATAAGCCAGGCACAAAAAGAGAAATATTATATGCTACCACTAATGTGAACTCTGAAAAATGTAAAACAAATGGTTTATAATGTAGAATGTAGGGGAACTAGCAAGAGAGAGCAACTAAGGAAGGGGGAACAATAATCCAAGAAGAACAGATAAGCTATTTAACGTTCTGGGGATGCCCAGGAATGACTATGGTCTGTTAATTTCTGATGGATACAGTAGGAGCAAGTTCACAGAAATGTTGCTATATTAGGTAACTTTCTTGGGGTAAAGTAGGAACATGTTGGAAGTTAAGCAGTTATCTTAGGTTAGTTGTCTTTTTCTTACTCCCTTGTTATGGTCTCTTTGAAATGTTCTTTTATTGGATGTTTGTTTTCTTTTTAACTTTTTTTTCATACAGTTGATTTAAAAAAGAAGGGAAAGTTAAAAAAAAAAAAGAAAGAAAAACAAGGGAAAAAAAAAGATGTAGTGCTCCCTTGAGGAGCCTGTGGAGAATGCAGGGGTATTCGCCTACCCCACCTCCATGGTTGCTAACATGACCACAGACATAGGGGACTGGTGGTTTGATGGGTTGAGCCCTCTACCACAGGTTTTACCCTTGGGAAGACGGTTGCTGCAAAGGAGAGGCTAGGCCTCCCTATGGTTGTGCCTAAGAGCCTCCTCCCGAATGCCTCTTTGTTGCTCAGATGTGGCCCTGTCTCTCTAGCTAAGCCAACTTGAAAGGTGAAATCACTGCCCTCCCCCCTACATGGGATCAGACACCCAGGGGAGTGAATCTCCCTGGCAACGTGGAATATGACTCCCGGGGAGGAATGTAGACCTGGCATCGTGGGACGGAGAACTTCTTCTTGACCAAAAGGGGGATGTGAAAGGAAATGAAATAAGCTTCAGTGGCAGAGAGAATCCAAAAGGAGCCGAGAGGTCACTCTGGTGGGCACTCTTACTCACACTTTAAACAACCCTTTTTAGGTTCTAAAGAATTGGGGTAGCTGGTGGTGGATACCTGAAACTATCAAACCACAACCCAGAACCCATGAATCTCGAAGACAGTTGTATAAAAATGTAGCTTATGAGGGGTGACAAGGGGATTGGGAAAGCCATAAGGACCACACTCCACTTTGTCTAGTTTATGGATGGATGAGTAGAAAAATAGGGGAAGGAAACAAACAGACAAAGGTACCCAGTGTTCTTTTTTACTTCAATTGCTCTTTTTCACTCTAATTATTATTCTTGTTATTCTTGTTTGTTTGCTAATGAAGGTGTCAGGGATTGATTTGGGTGATGAATGTAGAACTATGTAATGGTACTGTGAACAATCGAAAGTACGATTTGTTTTGTATGACTGCGTGGTATATGAATATATCTCAATAAAATGAAGATTAAAAAAAAAAAAAAGACATAATGCTGAGCAAAATAAGCCAGGCACAAAAAGAGAGATATTGTATGTTACCACTAATGTGAATTCTGTGAAAAATGTACAATGTTTTATACTGTAGAATGTAGGGGACCTAGAGATACCAATTAGTGGAGGGGGAATGATAATCTAATAAGAACAGATAAACTATAGAGGGTAATCTCAAGGTTATGGGAATGCTCAGGAATGATTATGGTTTGTAAACTTTCTTGGATATAGTAAGATCATGTTGGAAGCAATAGAGTTATTTTAGGTTTTTTTTTTTTTTTTTTCTCTTATTCCTTTGTTTTCTTAGGGGTTGTTAATTTTCTTGGGGTATGGTAGGAACATGTTGGAAGCAATGTAGTTATTTTAGATTATTTGTTTTTCTTACTCCTCTGTTTGGACATGGTTTATTAATTTTCTTGGGGTATGGTAGGAACATATTGGAAGCAAAGTAGTTATTTTAGGCTATTTGTTTTCCTTAATCCATTGCTTTGTTTGAAATGTTGTGGGTTTTTTTTTTGGTTGTTGTTTGCCTGTTTGTTTTTAATTTTTTATAAACAAAGTTAAAAAATTGAAAAAAAATCAGTAGAAAAATGGGAGTAAAAACTAAATGACAAATAGGGTGGGATGGGGGGATGGTTTGGGTATTCTCTTTTCACTTTTATTTTTTATTCTTTTTCTGATTCTTTCTGATGTAAGGAAAATGTTCAGAAATAGATTGTGGTGATGAACGCATAACTATATGATCATACTGTGAACAGTTGATTGTATACCATGGATGACTGTATGGTTTGTGAATATATTTCAATAAAACTGAATTAAAAAAAAAAGGACAATATTTAAGTGCTTCCAAAACTGTAAAAAAAAAAAAAAAAAAAAAAAAAAAAAGATCATCTAGATCTATCAGGCAAATAGTCCCATGAGTTTAACTTCCTTTTGAATGTTAAATGTCCTTATGTCTCTAAAATATTATCAAACCCAAAATCCTAACATATAATCCTTAAACAAAGTAATAGCAAAATCAATTTGCTTGACATGTGACTGGACCATTGTGCTTATAATTTTCATTTTTCTAACTACATAGCAACTTTTATATCAAAACATAAAACTAATAAAATTTCAGTAGTGCTATTCATGCTATGTGCCTCTGTCTACATCCCCACCCCCACCATATATAGAAGACTGTAGATTTTATTATATTTTTCTGAAGTTATGGGAACAAAGTAAAATACAGAGAAGAAAAATAAATTTAGACCTGGAAACTCATTTCCTAGCTACTAAAATAACTACTTTTTTTTTGTATTTGGTATTGGTTTAACAATGGAAAATTATTGGCTCATTGTTTCTCAGGCTAGAAGACTTGCTTCCACTTTGGGGTGATACCTTCTTGGTGGCTCAAAATCTTTGCTGTTCCCTGGTTTCTCTGTTACATGGCAATGCATATGACAATGTTGTTTTCTTCCTCTGGGCTCCATTCCAGCTTCTGGATGTTTTCTGTGGGGTATATCTCTCCATGGGACATTCACCCTGCTTATAAAGGACCCGGTAATCCAGATTAAATCCAATCTGATTTAGTAGGGCCACACCATAACTAAAGTAACATCTTGAAGAGATCTTACTTACAATGGGTACAGACCAACCAGAATGTGGACCAAGACCAAGAAAATGCCCAAACTGGGGTACACAATTCAATATATATCAAGATGCAATAGAATTTTCTCAGAGTCCAAGGGAAAGAACTTTAGATAAAAAGAAGAGCTCCCTTAAATGATGATCCACAGTCTCTAGCATTGCTTCTCTGTAAATCTTTCCTCCTTTCTCTATCTTCAACATCCCTTCAAAGTGCAAACCCCTGTCCTCATTTGGACAAATCACTCACTCTTATCATAGGATATTTTGCTGTCCCCAGCCAGGGTTCTCAGTGAGACAAAATTAAGTACACCATTACATCTTCTGAAGTTTGATTATTCATTCTAGATAAAAGGCCACAGGTGGCTCAAGCAAAACACTCCAGAGTGAAAGAAAGAGATTTGATACTTGGTATAGTCTATTTTGAGACTCACCACCAGCATGGGATGAAAGTATGCCCCTTCATATATTCAACTGTCAGAACATATGCAAACACACACACATGTACAAATACATTCCAAAGGAAGGCAATTTTTTTCCCAATAAAATTAATCTGCAAAAGTTTACCCTGCTCATAGTGCTGGTATGATTTTACATTTTCATGCAGGCAAGTTTCCCTTCCCTATATTCAATCTCTTGTGCTCTCCAAATCTGGCTCTAGATTTTCATGGAAGCTAGTGCAGATGCAATCAACATAGTCATCTGCCTCATATCACCACTCTTAAGCAAAAATCAACTTCAAGAAAATATTGAGAATTATCATTTGCTTTTTTCATTTTGCCTTCATTCAAATTCCTCCTAACCCTCACTCCCTTATAATTAGTGAGGAGGATGAGATGTGATTCTGGATATATATATATATATATATATATATATATATATATATATATATATACCATGTAGATATACACATAAAATGTATAGTTACATTTTAAAATTTTGGTAACAAAATAGAATGTACCTTGTTCTAATATGAAAACTATTAACCAAATGCAACTTTGAAAGATGGCTATATAGACTAAGCTCATACTGCAGTCACTGGGTTCCTGAAAATTGACCTTCACCCCCAACTACATTAGTCAGCTTACAATTTTCTCAGTATCTTAAACAGATGATAATAGCTGCAAATTGTCCTGATATATGCTACTGGAGGCTTCTTTAAAGAAACAGTTACACAACTTGTTTCTCCCAATTTGTGTGTGTGTGTGCATATTCTTTAAAAAATTTACATTTTCAGAACTTGAGTTTGGAATTGAGAACTTTGAATTAATATGTTAAGAAGAATCCAAGAGTTGACTTGTTTAAATATATTAAAGTCACTCTTACTGACAAAAAATTTTGTGCCTTCTCAATCTCATTATGTTTTAAATAACTTGAAATGCTATCCCATTTGATTATGTTTTATCATTTGTCATTGCTATTTCATACCACATCTGAAATAATATTTTTTCAAAGAATTTTCCCATCCTTCTCTTCAATAGAGTCTCACAGCCACTGTGAGATTGGTAGGTCTTGTGAGTAATACTAACCACAGTTGAGAGAAGGAGAAATGGAAGCTCAAAGAAATTAGAGAGGACCATTTTTTATAACTATCTTGAGCCCTTTTTCAATTATTACCCAAGAGGTCTCTAGTACTACATCATCACAGATTCAATACTTAATAACTTCATGCATTGGCTCATAAAATTCTATCCTTAATTTCCCCCATGTGCATAGGTTTATAGCTTTTTATTCTAAATGTCTCTTGAGCATTTCATGCTATATATTTGATCAAAACTTCAAAATGAACTGGATATCCCCTTCCACTAATTATTTTCCTCCTTCACTAGTGCTTGTTGCTTTCATATACATTGCCTATTCTGATTTTAAAACCTTCTGTTTTTAGGGATTTTTCCTTATCTGCCAACATCATTTTCAATTGCTACTCATTCCTTGTCCTTTGTTCTAATCAATTTGCTCAGTTCATCATCTTGTAAAGCTACCAGGATTTTTCTTGAAAGTCTGCTTTCCACTCTGTTTTTTCACTCACTTGAAATATTTTCCACAAATTACTCAGCTATTTCTAGTCTCTCCTTCTGTGCCTTCAAAACTTAATGTCAATTCTTCAAAATGCAGCTATTAAGAATTCTGGTATGTTCATTAATTGTTTTCTGGAAATGTTATCATCTCTATACTTCTTGAAGTCTATATAGAGATAGAAAAGGATGAATTCTATATCCTCTCCCAAGTACCCTAGACCTTAAGTTGGATGATCTCCATCTATATGTTAAGAGTAGCTCTGGACTAGGAAACATAAAACTTAGTCTACTAGTTAGTTACATGATTTGGGGCAAGCAACAACCTCCTAGGTATCAAGACCTCTATCAACAAACACAAGAATATTAGAGTAAGGAAAAATCTCCCAAAGTGCAATCATTATTTCACCTCTCAATCATTTCCATGAGCATGCAAGTGGTGACATCACTTTTCTCATTTGTTAGAGCTGCCATTATGCAAAATACCAGAAATGGATTGGCTTTTATAAAAGTATTTTATTAGGTAACAAACTTACTGTTCTGAGGACATAAAAGTGTTCAACCTAAGGCATCAGCAATAGGATACCTTCACTGAAGAAAGGACAATGGCTTCCAGAACACCTCTGTCAGCTGGGAAGGCACATTGCTGGTGACTGCTGGTTCTTTGCTCCCAGATTGTATTTCAAAATGGCTTTCTCCAAAAAAGTCTCTGGGCTTCTGTTTTTGCTTTTGTCTCTCAGCTCCTGTGCACTCTTGCTTCTTTTTCCTAGGGTGTTTCTCTCGAAGCATCTAGGGGTCCATTCTCCAGGGCAAACTCTAAGTTTCATCCTTAGCTTAGCATTGGCAAACATCCTTTTCTCTGCATCTCCAAGTGTCTCCAAGAATCAGCATCTGTGTCAGTTCTCAGCTTCTCTTAAAGGACTCCAGTGATCTAATTAAGACCCACCCTGAATAGGTGGGGTCCACACCTCCATGTGAATGATGTAATCAATGGTCTTGCACACATTTGGGTGAGTCACATCTCTATGCAAACACTCAATCAAAAGTTTCCACCCAACAAGATTGGATTAAATGGTCATGGCTCTTCTGGGATCCATAACAGTTTCAAACCAGCACAATCACCATCTACTCATCCCCACATCACTCTCTACCTACAATACCATTTTTCTGATTCCCTGTAGGCAAGACAGATCAAAAACATACTGCATATGTAAACAAACATCTCAATTCTTTCTAGATGCATTTCATTGCCTCCATGTTTTTCCTCAAGCCATTCTTATCAAGCTTTAGGTTCCTTACATGGCAGTAAACTATGTTTGTCAAGGTAATAAGTTATCTCAGACATGTCAAATACAATGATCAATTCTAGATTCACATTTTCCTGAATGTATTAGCAGCAATTAACACAGTTGATCACTACAGCCTTCTAGAAACACATTCTTAACCTGGCTTCCAGGATAACACATTAACATGAGTTTATCCCATATCTTATTGGCCATTCCTTCTTGGTCTTCTTTGCTGGTTTCTCTTTTTCCTAACTTTTAAATGTTCACATCCTCCAAGATGCAATCCTCACCCTGTTTCTCTTTTCAATCTACACTGACCCACTAGATTATCATATTATATTCAACTGTACATTTACCATCAAACACATATCCACTTACAACTCTCATTTAAACTCCATATTCATATATTCCACCTCTTATTAAGCATCACCATTTATATGTCTAAAAGGCATTGCAACTTTAACTTAACCAAAACAAAAACATTTAACAAACCAGCTCCCTTTAGAATCTTCAAATCACCTATCCCCTTCTCCTTCCCCTTCTCAACTAAGTGGCAAGATTCTTCACCCAGCAGCTCAGTCCAAAAGCCTTAGAGATATTTTTATTCCTCTCTTTTTTTACACAACACATCCAATCCATTAGCAAATCCTGTTGACTAAACTTTTAAATCTCTTTCTGAATTCCTTTATTTCTCATCATTTCCATTCCAACAACCATAGTAGAACTAAGGATGTTCCTGGTCTGAAATAGTGATTATACGAAGTTTTCAAAGGTGTTCACTTAGGGCAGGCATATGATTCAATGAGAAAATGGGGCATTTGTAAGATTTGTACAATCATGTTCCTTCTAGAGGTACATGGCTTGGCAGCACATGTCTTTGCAAAGTTTAGAAAAGGACTCATCTTCCTCTGATAGACTATAGTCCTGTGCAAGAGCACAACGCTTAAAAAGCAGAGCTCCCTCATTGATCCTCAACCTGCATGATTGTACAAGCCACCATTGTCTTTCATACAGAGCCCTGGAATCACCTCTTAATTCTCTCCTCACTTCAACTCATGTCTTCATATATTTGGTTCCCCATAAATCTTCCAACATGATGTTTCTACATTCTAAGCATACTTTGGCACTCATTCAAAGATATCCAATGGTTTCTCATCATACTCAGAATGCAACGCAGATTCCTTCCAATGTCTAACAAAGTCATAAAGGATCTCAACCTTTCTCTTACTTGACTTCATTTTCCTACATTACCTGACATACTCACTCTTGACTAGACACATGGCTTCCTTGCTGTTTCTAGAGAACACCAAAATTGTCCTGCCTCAGACCTTATAGATGCTGCTCCTTTTACCTGTAATCATCTTCCACCAGATCTCTGCATGGATCTCTCCCTCAATTCATTCAAGCACTCCCTAAGGAATGTATGGTTATACAGGCATAACTTGTAGGTATCATGGGTTCATTTTAAGACTACCACAATAAAGTGGATGTTGTGATCAAGTAAGTCACAGAAAATTTTGTGTTTCCCAAGGCATATGAACATCATGTTTACACTATGCTGTGGCCTTTTAAGTGTGCAATACCACTGTCTAAAAATCAATGCACACACCTTAATTAAAATGTGGCACAGAGACATGCTAATGGCAATATAGCCAATGGGCTTGCTCTCTGCCGTGCTGCCACAAGTCTTCAATTTGTAAAAAATTCAAAATCTGTAAAGCACAATAAAGTTAAGCACAATAAAATGAGATATGCCTGTACTATCTAAAATAGGGAAAATGAACAAAATTTTTCTTTCTATCCTCTTACCCTGTTTTTCACTGAATGTATTATAGTATGATATATTTTATACATACATCCTTATGTGTTCATATAGTTCCCTCTAAATCATAGGATACTGAAGGGAACCTTATCTATCTTGTTGATCACTTTATCCTCTAGTTTCTAGAACAGAGCCTGGGTTATTTGGATTGAAAACATACTCAAAGCAAAATGGTCTGTCCCAACACTAATATTTTAATATGTTTCCATTAAATGTAAGAAAGGCAATATACCAAACCTAAATGTGTATGAGAGGGAGGGATAAGGGGTATTTTGTAGTGGTGGTGTTTTCTGTCCTTACTATTTTGTTGTATTACATGATATTTTATTCTTCTTGTTATTATGTTTTTTAATATTCATTAAAAAATAGAACTTATTATTAGTAACCAATATGTTCAAGAGCTGAGTGTCGTGATAAGTGGACAACTATATAATGATACCATGAACAACTGACTGTACACTGTAGACTTTCTGGAGGTCAGTGTGGTTGTTCTACAAGAATCTAAGTATGTGGGGGCAATAAAGTCCTGCAACCTCATTATGGGGTATGTACATGGAAGATCTGAGAGCAGAGTTATGAATGGACATTTTTACACTGGTGTTTATGAAGGCAGTATTCATTATTTGCAATAGGTGTAGGTTGCCATAGTGTACATCAACTGAGGAACAGAATGGTGAACTGTGGTGCAATGGAACCACAATGGAACACTAAGCAACTATTAGAAGAAGTGAAGCTATGAGACAGGCAATGAAGTGAATGGATGTTGTAGACAGCATTTTGAATGAACTATGCTAGAAACTAAGGCAAACACTATAATACCTCACCAATATGGACTAACTACAATGTGTAAATTCAGAATTGAATCTTAGAGCACAGCATAACAGGGAAATGATTATTGTAATGTTACCTAGATTATAATCTCTTATGGCAGTCAAACATATTCATGAACTGTAATGGCTATTTCCAAACTCTGAGATATTTATCCCTTTTTTAAAACCTGATTGCTCTATGCATCACTCAGAACTAGATATTGACAGATATGAATGTCAATATTATTGCATACAGCAACTGTTAAAAAAAGCTAGCTGAAAAAGAGATCAGACATCAATTACAGATATGAATGAAGAAGATATGGCTCAGATTAGGGCAAATTAGGCTAAAGGGTAAAGGTTGAAACTGACCATGTGTTAAAACTTAAACTTCCATGTGAGACTAATGGAAGGGATTTTTTTTTTTTTGGTGCAGGATCTATATTTTCTAAACAATATGCATCTGCAGTTTGTTCAAACACCACAATTGAAATATTGAACAGGATGTGAGATATGGTAGGATGTAAAGTTTACAGTGAAATAATGACCCAACCCAGAGTAATTTTGACAGAGAATAAAAATATATATGCAGGTGCCTCCTGAGGAGTTGAGGGAAAATGCAGACATGTTGGACTTCCTCACCTGGACTGTTGTTGATGTTCTCACAAACATTGAAGACTGTTTTGATCATGGTTTTAATGTATTGGAATAGGTAGAAGTAAATATCTGAAACTATCAAACTCTAACCCAGTAGACTTGAATCTTGAAGATGATTGTGTAACAATGAAGCTTACTAGGGGTGACAGCATGATTGTGAAAACCTTGTGGATCACACTCCCTTTATCCAGGGTATGGATGGACGTGTAGAAAAATGGGGACAAAAACTAAATGAAAAATATGGTGGGATCTAGAGGATGATTTGGGTGGGTTGTTTTTTTTTTGCTTTTACTTTTTATCCTTTTTCTGATTTTCTCTGGTGTGAAGAAAATGTTCAAAAATAGATTGGGGTGATAAATGCATAACTATATGATTGTACTATTAACAGTTGATTGTACACCATGGATGATTGTATGGTATGTGAATATATCTCAATAAAACTGAATTTCATTAATAAATAAACAGTTGGATACAAGTGCTAGATGAAATATGGAGAGGGATGTAACTTATCACTTTTGGTGGGGAAGCAGAATGGTACAGTCCATCAGGAACGAAGTGTGGTGGTTCCACAGGAAGTTAATTATGTGGTTTCTGTATGGTCCTGCAACCCCATTATTGTGTATATACTTGTAAGAACTGAGAGTAGGAACACAAATGGAAATTTGCACAGTGGTGTTTATGGTGGCAGTATTCATGATTCACAGTGGATGGAGGTAGCCTAAGGATACATCAACTGAGAATGGAATGATGAATAGTGTTCTGTGCATACAATGGAATATTGAAGGGCTGTTAGAAGAAATGAAATTGTGGGATAAGCAAATACTTAAATGGAACCTGTGGACAGTGTGTTGCATGAAATCAGTCAGAAATAAAAATACAGACATTATAATGCCTCATTAATATGGATTAGTATACTGTGCAAACAATGAGAAGTGAATTTGAGAACATAGTAGGTTGTCAGGGGAATGCTTTTTGTAATGTTTCCTAGATTGTAAACTCTTAATGGCAGTTACCTCTATTCCTGAGTTGTAATGGATATTTCTATACTTTGAGATGCTGAGCTTTTGGCCAGTCCCTGGAACTTCAGGGCTAGAGTTTGTAGCTCTGAATTTCAACAATACCCCATATAGCAAATGTGAAACAGGTGCAAGAGATCAGACTTCAGTTAGCAATATGAATGAAATGATGTTGGTTAGGGCTAAGGTAAATCAGACAAGGGGGTAGAGGAAAATACTGACTGTGTTTTAAGACTTCAACTTCTGTGAAAGACCAAAGTTAGAGATGTGTATTTGGTGGAAAATTTTATTTTCTGTGCATACTATATAATTTAACTTGTTTCTGGTTTATTCAAACACAATAATTAAATGGAAACTTGAATATTCAGTGAAATCTGGTTTGTCTGTACATGTTACTGTGAAGCCCTGATACATCTCAAAGTAATTTGTGCAGAGGATAAAAAGTATTTGAGAAACCCCCTTCAGGAGTGGTGGAAAATTGTGGAAATATAAAATTTACCCACCTGGGGAATTCCTTATATTCTTGAAAACTTTGGGAAATACCAATTTAGTAGGCTGAGCCCTCAATCTTGGGACATGCCCTTATGAAGCCAGTTACTGCAAAAGAGAGAATAATCCTACTTATAATTGTCCTGAGTCACCCACAGAGAACCTCTTTTGTTGTTAGATGTGGCCCCTCTCTCTAAGCTGACTTGGCACATGGACTCGCTGCCCCCTTCCCAATATGGGACATTAACCCATGAGTGTAAATCTCCCTGGCAAAGTGGGTCATGACTCCCAGGAATGAAGATGGACCTGGCATCATGAGATTGAGAACACTTTCTTGACCAAAAAGGGGAAGAGAAGTGAAGCAAAGTAAAGTTTCAGGGACTGAAATATTTCAAATGTTGTCAAGAAGTCATTCTGGAGGTTATTTTTATGCATTAAAGATATACCCCTTTTTAGTTGTTAGTGCACTAGAATACCTAGAAGGAAATACCTCAAATTTTTGAACTGCAACACAGCAGCCTTGATTCTTAAAGATGAGTTTATAACTGTATCGCTTATATGGTGTGACCATGTGATTGTAGAAAACCTTGTGGCACACACCCCATATATCCAGTGTATGTTCTGAAGAGTAAAGAACCAGGGAGAAAAAAGTAAATGAAAAATGGGGGGATGGGTTGTTTTGGGTGTTTCTTCTTTACTTTTATTTTTATTCTTATTTTTATTATTATTTATTTTTGCATAATGCAAATGTTCAAAAATTGTGTTGATGAATGCACAAATATGTGATGATACTGTGAGCAACTGATTGTATACTTTGGATGATGGAATGCTATGTGAATATATCTCAATAAAATTGTAAGGAAAAATGTAATTAATATAATTTAATTTAAAATATAGATAACCTAGATCATTTCAATTTGGATTAAAAAACTTTCTAATGCTAAAAGTAGTTGCAGAATGTCTAAAAATAATGAATAAAATATATATTGGAATCTGCATAATACAAGTTAAGCAAAGTTCAAAGTAAAAAAAACATGTATTTTACTATTCATTACAATAGTAATAAAAAGCATGATAAAGACAATCTGCAGCAGCCTGTTGGAAAATAGAAAATGACAAAAAATGAAGGAAAGTGATAGGAATAAATAAAGAATATCAATCTAACTAGGCAACTAGAAAATAAGGGTAGCAAAATAATTATTAGTTTCTTCTCTGGAATAAATCATTAATGCAATTCTATAGAATACATTACCTTGTAAACTAATGAAGGAAAAATATTATTAAATTAAAATTCTATATGGCTGAATATATCCTGCTAATATAAGTCAAAATAAAGACATTCCAAAACAAACAAAAATGGAGAGAACAGTTTTGAGATATAGGAGATAGTGAACAGTAATAAAATGCAAAGTATAGGTTGAAAATTCCTCTTTTATCATATCAGCAGTAGAAATGGCTCAGATAATATGATTATCTACATGGAAACCATTGAATCACCTGAACTATTACTCATACTAGTCACAAGATTTACTAAGGTAGAGAGTTGTGTTTTAAGATGCTGAAATGAACTCCATATTTAGGAAAAAGTGTCATATAAAAGAAATAATGAAATGAAAGCTTCATTTATAAAACAATAAGAAATAAGAAGTGGTCAGAAATAAATTTATGATAAGAATGAAATGGTAAGTTACTCTTTTTTTAAGGTATAAAGATTGATTACAAATTTTCCACCAACTATTTCTAGCCATATAATTCTGGATATCACAGATGGGTTATATAACAGTATTATTTTATATTCATCTGCATGAAAATCAGGGAAAGATGAAAAGAAATGTGTATATGCTGCCTTAGAATGAAACTTTAAAGCTCACATTCACAGTGTGGTACCCTGTGAACATATCAGTCCATTAAGTGAAACCTGCTCTTCTCCTCTCACCAGCCAGCTGCAAGACCTTGGACAAGTCACTTCTCTGTTTCCTCATTTTAAAATTATCTGTCACATGACTTCTCTACCTCACAGATTCAATTTCCTGTATGCAAAATAATATGAAAAAATAACATGGACTCACAAGTGTGGAATATTTTAGTATAAAATGCTTCATTCATTACTGCCCTTCTTATTTTAGATTAATAATATTTATATTTCAGTAAAAGTCAACACTTGTTTGAAAAGTGAAATTTTGAAAAGGAATTCCTAGGCATTAGTCTCACTGATGATAATATGGTATGGTTCTAAAGGCAGTGCCTCAACCCTTAGGAATAGCATTTGATATAAAATTATAAAATAGCCATAAGCTCTAAATACCAAATAATAAAATGAAATGTCTTCTTAATTATCCAAATGTCATATGAAAGAGTAATGAGGTCAAGTTTGTGTGATATGTAAACAGGGAAAAACAGCAGCAGCATGGTTTGTCCAAGGAATATAAAGTACAAGAGTGATTGGAAACCAAATTTCATTTACTTTGAAGCTTATTCATGTAGAATAAGTTTCTTCAGCAAAACATTTAGCATGCACAATGTCACCACAAATTCTATGGTGTGGCCAGGTACTTAGGTCCTTCAGCAAAATTTTTTAGAAATACTACCATTTCTTTTAATTGCAATTATCTCTAGGGCCTCAAAATTCAAGGGACAAATGTCCAGTGTGTAGGGACAGATGAGTAGAAAAGTGGGGAACAAATATAAATGAAAAATAGGGAGGATGGGGAACATGGTTTGTTTTGGGTGTTCTTTGTTACTTTCATTTTTATTCTTATTTTTATTATTTTTTGGAGTAACGAAAATGTTCAAAAAATGAATGTGGTGATGAATGCACAACTATGATGAAACTGTGAACAACTGTGCACTGTGGATGATATTATGGTATGTGACTATATATCAAAATTGGAAGAAAAAAATTCAAGGGACAAGTTAGGAGGTATTTATAATTATAAAAAAGGGAAGAGTTTCACATGCAAATTAGAGCTACAAAATTATTAATATCTGGTAAAATGTTTATTTGTACATTTATAGGATGTAGCTGAATGTAATGTGTATTGCAAATTTTGTTGGAAACTTGGAAGACAAGATAAACAATCTGCAAATATATCTAGCTGACTTATCAAGTACCAGCCCATTGCTGTTTGTCTCTATACTATACTTCTATGTCAGTTTCTTTAAACTTTTCAGCCTTTGGGGTCTCTGAACCTTGGATGGAACCATTTAGAGAGTGGCTATATGTATGTAGAGTATTATTTTTAGAAATGATCTTAGTTTATCAGGGTGAAATGATAAATATTACAAATGCTGAGAATGAGAAAATTAGGTTTGTAAGAGCTGCCAATTATTTGGGTACCAATTAGAAAGTATCTTCATCTGATTCAATGTCACTTTTGGGTTTGATAAGTCTTTCTAGTTCCTCTCCATCCCCACTTGAGTGCTCCCAAAATCTGCCTCTTAGATGTCAGATCCTTTCTTGCATAGGTGCATAGTCTATACCTTGAGAATTGCTGGTATTGTAAATAAATATGGAGAGGACAGATGGGTCATCCAAGAAAAACTCCAAGGTAGGCCTGAAGTTAAAGATCAGGACAGATACAGTTGTGGTGATAACAGTGGTGACTTCAGCCAAGACATGGAACATGTTATCCTGAAACTTCAGAATGAAAGCCCCTGAGAGGTCCTGGAATCTAATTACAAAGATAAGGGCCACTGAAAATGCACTGTGGCCATAAAAATTATCTGGAGTTCTTAATCTGGTCATGGTTACTGCTCTGAAGACCCAGGGTCAGTTGGTTTAAAAAGAATGCAAAATAAATAGAGTTTGCTTTTCTGTATGAAGATGACTTCAGTGAGCTCTTTCCTTCCTTGAATACCTTTTCATTATATATACTGGCCATTGAAGAAATAAAACACTGACCTATAATAAGAAAATGGCCCAAGCAAGAGGATGTGGCTGAAAACCCTGACTGTAATGTTCTTCCACTTAGCTTCAGGAAAATCCATTCTTTTCACAGACAATTATCTTTCCTGGAACACTCACTTCTGAAAAGAAGGCAGGAATTGTGTGGGCTGAAGAAAGCATCATGTTGAAATCCATGTTCTGCCAAGTTATGCTGTGAAGTTTCAGTTCTATCAGAGTCACAACAGACAAAAGCAGAATCAGGAGTGATGCCCACTGTATCCAGTTTAGATGCTGCTTCAGCACTATCCTGTATAGAAGAGATGTTGTTATAATGCTAATATTTGAGAAGATAACAGCCATGGCTTTTCTTTATAACCCAGAATGACACAGGCACATAGAAAACTAGCTTCATCAGTTAACATACATTCACAGTAGTTGAATATAATCATATTTTTCTCTTCATTGGCTGAATATTTTACCAGTAGGATGAGACTTGAGCTTAAAGCAAGGATTATGGCCTCTAGCTGTAATGCATACATTGTTTACATGAAGGAGAACATAGGATGACCACAGCCCTTCCTTTCCATTCTGTTTGTGTTTAACTGCCTAAGTCCCCTATAAGAGCTTCTAGTTGAAGAGCACACATTCTACAGCTGAGAAAATAACTGTGAAATTCTGCAGTAGTAGCAGAATTCTAGGGTCTATAGGCTGGGACACTATGGAAAGGAAAAATAAGCCAAAAATATCTCTGACCCAAAGCCTCCTATTCCAGAAAAGAAATGTCCTGACTCAGATGGAGTCTGAGTGTTTCTCTTGAAGAAAAATATAGGAATATTCTTTAGAAATTTTAAGTCCTCCTTCTCTTGGAAAATAAGCCTCATTCTTTTAATGATATCATTTCACCCTTAATTAGCTGACATATTTCCTTTGATTCTCAATTGAAATATAAACTATAAAAATATATATGCTGCTCTTGTGCTTAAATGAAGAAATAAACTCAAATACAATTGATAAATGTCTGAAGAATAAGATCCATGAAGTAGAATTTTCCCTAACAGCTAAATTAATGTGCTATAAATCACCAGTGATTAAAGAAGGGTGGATTGAACTCACAGAGATAGAAAGACTAATGGAAGAGTACATAATTATTTAACATGTATCCAATATTTATGGGAAATCTACTTGAAAATCATTTGCTGTTTGACTCATGATCTTGTGATGAATAAATTTTTATCACGTATACACATATGATCTACACATCAAACCAAAAAGCAGGTTAATAGAGTAAAATGATGAACTAAAGTGTTTTTGTTTCTTTTTCTTTTAATTTCAAGAAATGAGAGTACTGGAGGTAAACATGTTGAAATCTTTGAGACATTGGTTAAGGCAGGTATTTCTGGCTCAGTTTTAAAGCATAAAAAGAAAAGTAAATGTAAATTTTATAACTAAATGAAAATAAAATATAGTTTCAAAAAATAAATATTAATTTAAAATGGCAATCAGGCAAGATGTTTGCAACTCAAATTAGCCAAAGGTTAATGATTATTATAAATAAAGTACTGATTTGGAGAAGAAAAAGTACAATAACACAACAGAAAATGAGGAAAACACTTGAAGAAAGATTTTACATGTATTAAATTCACATAACACCAACTCTTATATATTTATATGTGAAGTAACAAATTTATTCATAATGAAAATAATAACTAAACCTCAAAATATTTCTCATCTGCCAGATTGGCAAAATCCAACATTTTGAAAATAAACAGTCTTAATAAGATGCAGAGTAAATGTCATTCTTTCATGGCCATTGGCAATTAAACATCGCTCTGGAGGTACAAATCTTTACAGTTCCTACTGAGGAAAGCTTTTCAATATGTGTTAAATTTATGAATGCATTTTCTCTTATATTAACAACTGTACATCTGATAATTCATCATATATTCATATGAACCCACATATACACAAACATACACACACGTACATTGCAGTACTGCTTGAAATATTAAAAATTGGGAATATCCAGAAAATCAGTACTAAGGATATTTTTAAAATATAGAATGTCCAAAATATTTAATAAAACATGCTTTGTTTATCCTGGAATCAAATATAATGTAAATGCTATTTATAAATATATTTCTGGATATTTAACTTCTATAGTATGTATTTTTGAAAAATGTGACACAGTTCAATTTTAGATTTAGAATATAATAATATGAATTAAATCACCTGATATTATAACCATATAGAATATATGAAGTTATGCTGAACAAAGTTTGAGTGAAATGCACCCGGTGAATGGAAGAAAGTGATTTTTCAGAGCCTTGAGTTTGCTTAGTGAAGTCAAGGAATTTTCCTTAAGACAGTGATGCATGAGGTGATCCTGAAGGATGAGTGCACAACCAGATTGCTGGGGTAGGGAGTCTCTTTCTAGGGAATGAGCATCATATTCAAATATTTCTTTAGGAAAGTGCATGGCAAGTTTATGGTGATACGACAAGTAGTGTGGCTATAACTCTGACAAGGAGAAGGAACATAGAGATAAGAGATGTCATGCAGTGTTCCTAGGTCAGGATCAGCAGTTTGGTTATTATTGTTAAAACAATGCATTGGTGTTGATCAGCTTTAAGAAGGAAGAATCAGACCTAATTAATTTGTTACAACACATTACCTCTAGTTGAGTCCATGGATTATGGTTTGTGAGATGCTCTATGAAGAATTGGACAGACCCATGAGGAGATTACAGTGGCACCCAACATACAGCAATGCATAACTCATATTTAGTTTGGGTCTTAGAGATGGAAATATGTCATTATTTGATAGCAAAAATAAGCAAGGATTGTTGATTGATTTGCAATGAACAGTGATGGAGTAAGGGATGACAAGGAAGATCCAAAGGTGATTTCCAACTTAAACAGGTGGTGTCCCATTACATAAGATTACCTTCAGAGGTGATAAAATAAAAAGATGAGTGTACTTTTGTACATGACGACTTCCACAGTTAATGCCTGTATTCACAAAGAAATGATCGGTGAAGCTGACATATTTTACATAGGAAGTCGTTTCAGCAGCATTTTGAAGGAACAAACATAATAAAACTTAAAATTCAAAATGTAAATAGCATTTATTTTAGCAAATTTACACTACAGAATAACATATAGCCAAAAAATAAGACAGTTAAAAATAATTTACCTGTATGGGAAGTTGCATAAATGCTTATGAAAAGTGTGAAAAGTAAACATATACATGCATATTCAACCCAGCTGGTAAAAATGTGTATACTAAAGTAGTGTCAAGATTTAGGAAACAGCCAATCAGGAATATTTCCTTCTATTTTTAATATTGTTTGTCTTTACATTTCAGAATTTTCTTCAAATGCTCTCACCTTTTATAATCAAAATGTTAAAATATTTTTTGACTTTTACTTTGACTTCCTTTCTCCTCATGTTTACATTTTATTTTGTGCTACTAGTTTATGATTTTATTTCCTGTGATTTTATTTTATTTTACTCATGCTGTGTTTCAGGATTATCAGCTTTAAAGCATCCTTCCTAAATTAAATGTGATAACTAGTTTTATTGTCAAATTTCCCCATTTCCAGTGAAACCACTCATTACATTTACTGTATTTTTTAAAACTAAGTTTTAAAAATTTACAAAAATAAAATGTCAGTATTAAATGAATTAATTGGACAACCAAGCATCTTTTGTAAGTGTTTAAATTGGAACAGATTTTGTGACCCATGAGGTCTGAGTTGGTGTAGGCAGCCCACATAAAACTCTGATTTTGTCATATCAAAAGGAGGAAACATAACATTATAGGAGAGGTGAAGTGACAAGGAGAAAGCTGGATAAGATATGCATATATTAATACACATTATCCCAAGAACACAGATTCTCGAATGATTATGACCATTAGTCAGGTAAGAGAATCTCCCTTCAGTTAGGAGTACAAAGAGAAATTTTTCTCTGATTCAGAATGTTTCCATGTTGTTTTTTTCAGTGTGCATATAGCTATTGATAATCTGATGAAAATAGAAAGTTTAAGAAAGATCTATGACATAAATTCCACATTTATAAGTAAAGGTAATTTTGAAAACAAGATCTGTGAATTTATACCTCTTTAAAAATGAAAACTGACTAGGTACTCAGAAAAATTATTTATTATAATATTCATATATTCCATATGTTTATACATCAAAATTTAATATGGGGAAATTTCAAACATTTGCATATACCACAAGTGTTTGATTTCATTTTGTTTTCTTATTAAAAATTGACCATTTGAAACCTTGGTTGCTTAAAATAGTGCTTCCAAAAATTTAATTAGTATACCAATCACCCAGGGACCTGGTTAAAATGCATTCAGGAGGGCTCAGATGTAGTCTGAGATTATGTGTTTCTCACAGTCTCTTAGATGACCTTAATACTGCTGCATCACACATCACATTTTGAATTGTGATGGTTTAGGAAGCAAACAATGAAATATATTCACTTTAAAAAGATGGGTTTGGAATATTTTTCTTCAAGCATCCTTGCTTTCCTTTAAGATCCCAAACTATACTAAAATACACTGAAAATCTTAAATCTTTTCATTCACATATGAGGATGATACATAATAATGGGAAAAAAATTCATAATATAATAATTTTCCAATACTTACTATTTGTCAATATTGTTGGGAAATCCACTCTACATTGCTCATTTTAGTTAATCTCCAAAACGCCTTTATGTTTCAAGCTAAGAGCAATCTCTTTTGTGCTAGAACTTTCCTGAAAGCTTTCTTCACATCTTTGTTTCTAAAAGTATACATGAGAGGGTTTAACAATGGGGTGACCACACGATAGAACACTGACATGGTTTTCCCAATGGTGAAACTGGTTGGCTGGAGGCCGAATGTAGGCAAAGATGATGGTGCCAAAATAGATGGTGACCACAGTGTGGTGGAAAGCACATGTGGGAAAGTTTTCTTCCAAGCCTACTGTGAAGACATTCTTACTATTGTGGCTACAATTTGGCCATAGGATGACATAGTAAGTAGGAAAGAACTTAGAATCACAGTGGAGGTACATGTGTAACTCAAGGCCCCCTCCAAGAATATATCTGAGCATGAGAGTTTGAAAATGGTGTCTTCATCACAAAAGAAATGATTGATCTTCTGGGAGCCACAGAAGTTGAGGTGAGAGATAAGCATGGTAGGTAGGAGAGGGGCAATGAAGCCCCCAAGCCAAGATCCAGCTGAAAACTGTAAGCAAACCTGAACACTCATGAGGAGTGAGTAGTGAAGAGGGTTACATATGGCCAGGTACCTATCATAGGCCAACATTGCTAGCAGGATGCACTCAGTAGCATCCAAGGAGAAAAAGAGGTAGCACTGGGTTATACAACCTGAAACAGAGATAGTGACAAACTGTAAGAGGCATGTAGCCAGCAGTTTAGGCACTGTAGCAGCAGTGTACCAGATTTCCAAGAAGGACAAATTTCCTAGGAAAATGTACATAGGTGTCTGGAGTGTGGGATCTAGAGGACAATGTAAATTATGAGGGTATTTCCTGTGAGGGAGAGCAGGTAAACAATAACGAACATAAAAAATAATGTGAGTTGCAGTTGGGGAATATCAGAAAATCCAAGAAAAATGAACTCCCTCACTGTTGTTTGGTTTGTTGCACCCATACTTCATCATCTCTGATCTGGAATGAATCAATAAAGCCCAGAAAGGTGTCATATGAGCAAAAAACAAGGCTTAGATATTCTTATATTCATTTGCTAATGATGATATGTATCTCTAACAATAATGATACATATTGGCTTAGAAAAAAATTGTCATCATTCTGAACATGGATTTCTCTTCTTCAATTTTCCAAACAAATCTCCAAAGTAAGAATTCCAATAATCCACATTATATAGATGAAGAAACTGAGGGAGTAAGTAGCTGTCTGATAGTTACAACATTATAGTGGTGGTACTGATTTTGAAATTAGCAAGTTGATTTAAAAGACCACAATCCACACTAATACATGTAATGTTTTTGCATGGAAGAACATGACATTGTCCCATCACTGGAGTGTGATGAGAAATCAAAAGCATAGAGCAGGACAGAGGCCAGGGATGAGGAGTTTCATGGACTGGAGTTCCTCAGCCATGTAATTATGACCATTGAGACAAAGCAGTATGCATAATTTGACTTTATGACTCTTGATTTAGGAATCAAATAGGGGATGCTGGGAGGTTGGTACATGTATGAAATTCTGTTCAGTAAACAAAACAATGAGTAGTATTAAAAATTTACATGAATGAGATTTTGTTTTTATATATTGTTTTAAATTCCCTAAACTTTGACTTGCTTGTCTTAAAAATAGTTATGCCTACCTATTTTCCCATAGTGGTTAAGAATTGTCAAACAAATAAATTTTAGAAGAGTTAGATATTTTTGAGAAATAGCAGCTTTTCATTAAGCATTTTAAAATACACAAGCTTTAGAGCCAGAATATTCAGAAGATAAATATAAAGTAAAAATTGCTTTTAGTATCCATAAAAATTATTATATATGTAAAATATCTTTATTCAACTGGTGTTTATAAAGTCCCTGCAGTACAGTCAGAAACTTGAGAACTCCTATATCACAATCCAAAAGACAGCTGAATTTAACATGGAGTCATTTGAGTTAACATCTACAATGTCTGATTTTAAACATTTATGGAAGTTTTGAATCAGAATATTCTACTGAAAAAATAATAAACGCTTTAAATCACTTACTAGGTTTCTCTGTGTTACACTGTTGATACAGTAGATAATATTTCAAGATATATATAATAGAAATCATGAATTACCTATTTAAAATTTTAAAGTAATATTAGTATGCTTAGGATATATTTTACATGTGCTGCTATCCCAAGTTATTTATATTAATCCCCTAAAAATTTTTAAGGTTTCTGCCATATTTCTCAGGGTAAGAAAGATAAAATTGTAATATTTGCAGGCTATAACACTATTCAAAAATATTTGGAAAATATTATGTCTAGCAATACACCTATTATCTATAGTTTTGTCAAACTGGATGAAAGAGCTTGGACTAATATATTTTAATCTTTTGCATTATTTTGATTTCATAATTCTTTAAAAGAATCATTAAAATTTGTATTATTCATGTTACACCAAGGATGCAATGGGTTTCTTATTCCTCTTATGAAAGGAATATTGTGTAAAATTTTTTTCCAGGAATCAACCTAAATTAACTATTTGAAAAGAATATAAGTAAGAGTTTGACAACAGAATCAAGCCAATGTCATGCCATGGAGTGTCCGGCGCTTTCTCCGCCCCGCCTCGAGTCCTCGGTCGGCCGGCGATGGGGACCAGAGAGATAAGGGGAGAGAGGGTGCGGACAACGTCTTACCCGGAGCACTTGTGATCACTCAGGACTCGCGGTGGTAAAGCAGATAAACTTTTAATGGGACTAGGCAATCATCATCTTTACAGGTTCCACCCGGGGCGAGACACCTCGGGGGAGAACAACCTCGATGCGGCCGTCAGGTACGGCTCCTTGTGGGCTGTCTCCCCGAGCTTTGCCCGGGAACTTTCTTATAAACCTTGCGTGTATCCAATGGGCTAACGCCACGCACACAAGCATGATTGGTGAATACAGCGGGTGGTTACATACATCAGAAGCCGGAAGCAGGATGTGGGCGCCATCTTGGCACCACTCGATGGGCGGGGGGACTTTGGAGCAGGTTTACAGCGCATGCGCTATGCCCGTCCCGGGAGACGGCTCTCCACAATGGAGAAACTCCTCCCCTTTTCCTAAGACATGTCATGTTAACTTAATTCTGCCTGTAATAATATTAGGATTGCAGACATAACATATATTAACTTAGGCAGGACTGAAGTGTAGAGAAAATTAACTCTAAATCAATTTTAAAAAATAACCTATGAAATTGAGGAATTTTATTTATTTTATAAATGTATGTAAAATATTTATTTTTATTTATTTATAGTTATAAATAAAATATTTATGAATAAAATAAAAAAAATTGCACTGTGGTTTTAATTTTCTAGCCACAGTCATGCCCATTATTTGCCATAGGAATGACTGAGGAAACATATTGTTTCTGCCTATAGAAATAACGAAAATCATAAAAACTACAGTCATTTGGCCTGCATCTCTATTACTCCCAAGACAAGTGAAGAACAACATAGATATTTCCAAAGTTATACCCACATCCTGTTTTCTGTTCGACAATTTTTCTGGAATGGGATATTAGTTACATTTTGTTGCAAATACTTCTCATCAGTAAGTCTGAGTATTGAAGCAGAGAAGCATCTACAGAATTTGGCTTAAAGGGAATTAAACCTGCTCCCTATCTCCTCACTGGTGATGTCTATGGATCCATTGGTTTTCACCCTATATTATGGACTGTCTCATGGTATCTATGTTATAAACATGAACAGTTCTGTTTTCATTTTTTCTTGGTATCTTTTTTTCCCTGCTGCCAAGGTGCAGGGAAAGCCATAGCCTGAGATACCTGTTGTGAGAAGTATATTCATAATTTCTTGTTTGGAGAACTGGAGAGTTCTCTTCTATCCTGGGACTTCAAACAGGCTCCCTGAAGACTTTCTTTTGGTTGGTGTCATTCTTTCCTCCCCTTAGAGTATAAAAGGAACAGAAGAACTACAGGAGGCATTCATGATGTCTCCATAGGTACTGAAGGAAGAGCCAACTAAGTGGTTTCATTAACTGTAATTTGCAGTATTCCTGCTACAAAAGTTGATTGCAGAATATTATCCCTCTGTATTATTTGATTAGTTGGTTGCAGAATATTATCCCTTTGTATTTTCTCTAAGGAAACAGAATATGTTGTAAATGACATGAGTATTTTTATAGGAATTGACTCATGACTATGGGAATAGGAAAGTCTAAATTCCATAGGACAGCCCACAAGCTAGAAACTCTGATAGTTTTCAATGAATTCCCCAGGAGAAGCTTGCCTAGTAAATTAGAGATGGAAATTCTCCCTTATGACTGCTGAAAGAATCACTTCCCATTTTAAGACCCTGTTTTTGGATAAGACATCTCTTATTGTTAAAGGCAAATTCCTCAGTTAACTGTAGATGTAATCAGTCATAGATGGAGTTCAACTTACTGATATTTTAAGTCCTCATAGTAATAAAACAGGCCAGTGCTTCAAGGACCAAAACACTGGACACCATAACCTAGTCAAGTTGACCCAAGAACTTAAACATCACAGTTCATCCTTTTTCTACTGGGCACCCATACACATCTCCTCAAGCCATACTTAATCTCTAAATAAAGAGTAATGTCATATATTCACCTACCAATACTCAAGTGTCCTGCCTATAACTGGAAATTCACCAGCTTTCTCCAGAATAGTCCTAGATACAAACTATATCTTATAACATAAATAATATGACATGAAGTTAACAAATTTATGTCATACAATAATGGCCTAAGATAGGGAAGAAAACAAGGATATTAGTTTATATATATTCAATCATACTCATAAAAAAAAGGAAGGAATATTCATAACCATTATAGCCCTCTTTTCTGTAACTGATCATGTGGTTTAGCTTCAACTACACATTCCATATTTCTTTTATCCATGGCAAGTACCTCAGCTGACCATGGTCCTTTGCTTGAGGTGCTGACTCAAAACTCCATTCCTGAAGTTTCTGGGCCATTGGTAACCCTGCTTAGATTGGGTTGTTGAAGTTTTCTATTGACTATACTCATACCCACAGGACATAGTAGTACTAAGAGATGCCATAGTCAATACCCTGTATCCCAAACTCTTCATTACCTCTATTGTGTAGTAGCAGTCTTATTATGTCTTTTTGTGTTTTTTTTTCAAATTTTATTTTGAAATAAATTTAAACTTACAGGAACAGTTGCAAAAATAATACAAACCCCATACAAAGAATTCCAGCATAACCCAACCCCCCTCCACTGATACCCAGATCCACCAACTTTAACATCCTTTCACTCCACCATTTCTTTCTTTTCCTCCCTCCCTCCCTATCTATCATCCATTACCTACTGTTCTGTCTTCTGAACATATGAGAGCAAGCTGCACAAATCCTTGAACAAACAATATAATTCACATATACATTTCCCATGAACAAGAACATTAATTTATGCAATCACATTAAGAGCAGCTAAGAAGTTCAAGAAATTCAACATTGATACAAAGCTTACATTCTATATTTCATTTTTTCCTTATGTCCCAAATGTGTTCCTTTGAGCCTCCTCTCCTCCATCCTCAGATCCTATCCAGAATTTGATTGTCACTATCAATTTAGACTGTCCTTTATTTTCAATTGTGGAAACATATATACAGCATAAATCTTCCCATTCCAGCCCCTCTCAAGGATTCCATTATGGGAATTAATCACATTCACAATGTTGCAATGCCATCACCTTCCCACCTTCCATTACTAGAAATTTTCCCTTACCACAAACAGAAACCCTACACTCATTTCTTATTAACTCCCCAATGCCCCTTTCCCCAGTTCTCATAAACCATACTCTACTTTTCATCTCTATGATCATATTCTCTGATACTTTCTTTGTGTTTACCATGGGGCTTAAATATAAAATCTTAAATTTATAACAATCTTGTTTTCTTTGATACCAACTTAACTTCAATAGGACTCTTAAACTGTGTTCCTATGCTCCTTCATTCCCCCACTATTATGTAGTTCTTGTCAAAAATTACATATTTTACATTGAGTCCAAAATCACTGATTTATCATTACATTATGTCTTTTAGATCCTGTAGGAAGTAAATAATGGAGTTACAAATAAAAAATATAGTAGTATTTGTATTTATATTTACCATGTGACGTTTACTGGAAATCCTTATATCTTCATGTGGTTTCAGTCAGTTGTTTGGTGTCCCTTACTTTCAGCCTACACAATTCCCTTTAGCATTTCTTATAGGACTTATCTACTGATGATGAAGTCCCTCAGCTTTTGATTATCTGGGAATGATTTCATCTCCCCCTCATTTTTAACCTACAGGTGTTTGTGAATTTTCTAAGTCTCTGATGGTTATTGACCTCTATTTGTATTCCATTGTGGTCAGAGAATGTGCTTTCAATAAATTCATTTTTTTTTTAATTTACTGAGGCTTTTTTTGTGTCCCTGCATATGGTCTATTCTGGAGAAAGTTCCATGATCACTAGAGAAGAATGTGTATCCTGGTAATTTGGGATGTAATGTTCTACACATGTCTGTTAAATTTCCCCCATCTCTTTCTCTTTTCTTTGTTTCTCTGTCAGTAGGGCAGGTATTTTATTAGCAAAGTCTCTCAGCATTTATTTGTCTGTTTAAAAATTTAAGCTCTCCCTCAAAGTGGAAGGAGAGTTTTGCTGGATAGAATATTCTTGGTTAGAAATTTTTCTCTCTCAGAATTTTAAATATGTCATGTCACTTTCTTCTCACCTCCGTGGTTGCTGCTGAGTAGTCACTACTTTGTCTTATGTTGTTTTCTTTGAATGTGGTGAATTGCTTTTCTCTTGCTGCTTACAGAACTTGCTCCTTCTCTTCAGTATTTGAACATCTGATCAGAATATGTCTTGGAGTGTGCTTGTTTGGAGTTCACTGGACATTTATGCTTTGTGTATTTATATTATGTAGAAGGTTTGGGAAGTTTTCCCCAACAATTTCTTTGAATACTCTTTCTAGACCTTTACCCTTCTCTTCCCCTTCTGTGACACCAATGGGTCTTAAATTTGGATGTTTTATTTTATTTATCATATCCCTGAGGTCCATTTTGATTTTTTTTTAATTTTTCCCCATTCTTTCTTTTGTTCTTCCATTTTTCTTCCTGTGTTTCTTGAGGCTGCTGAGTCATTGTTCAGTTTCCTTTTGTCTTGTACTATGAATCTCCAGATTTTTTAATTCAGTCAACAGTTTCTTTTATTTCCATAAGATCATCTATTTTTTTATTTACTCTTGCAATTTCTTCTTTATGCTCTTCTAGGGTCTTCATGTCCTTTATGTCCTGTACCACACTCTTCTTCATGCCCTTTATATCCTGTGCCATGCTCTTGTTGTTTGTCTTTAGTTCTTTGATTCATGGCTCCAAGTACTCTGTCTCCTCTGACCTTTTGATTTGGGTGTTTGGGTTTGCGTTATCCATATTGTCTGGTTTTTTCATATGCTTTAAAATTTTCTGTTGCTTTTGGCCTCTTGGCATTTGCTTTACTTGATAGTGTTCTTTTAGGATATGAAGGATTATTGAAACACCAATCTCTAATTTGTCAGATCTACAGCTTGATGGCATATGCTTTCTCTAACAAGCAGATGGTGTCCATGTGTCACCTATTCCCCTCAAGTCAGTTCTCCCCAACTTTGTCTTTGTGGTGTGTGGGGGTCTGATTCTTGTGGGGTCCAATTTGTGCACCAAGTTTGAGTATGTTGTTGGTGCTATCTGCCCTGAAAATTTGGTGTGTGTCTAAGCAGTTAGAGAGGCAAGGCCACTTAATAATCAAACATCCCAGGTGTTCTTGGAGATTTAAGGCTGTTGCAAGAGTCTAAACCTTCAGTTTGGTCTCACCACAGAATGTCTGTGCTGCAGACCCACAAGTCCTTGGTATTGGTGTATGGTCCCTGGGACTTCTGAGTGGGCCCCTCTTCCCAGCTGTGCCCTTCTTAGGGCCTCTGCTGAGGGAAGGCTGTACTACATCACAAGTGCATGCCAACCCTCAAGAGAAGTTCTGGGCCACCAGGCCATTCAGGGGCATTCCCAGCCTACTGTAAGTATGACTGAATGGGAAATGTCAATTTCCCCCTTTTCACAGAGCTCCACCTTCCCAGCTGCAGGACAATTAGCTGTGGGTGCACTAAAGGCTGTTGTCCATGCTTGATATTGTGGTGTGTGCTTGTGTTGCTGGAAACACTTTCTGTCACACTGGGTCCCTTGGCACATCTCTGGGCTGTGGCACCTGCACTGGGCATGAGCATTCCCAGCCCATCATGAAGATGGCTGCAAGAGGCATGGATTTTTCCCCTTTAGGTTAACCTCTACCTTCCTCACTCTGAGACAACTAGCAGTGGGTGTACGAAAGGCTATCTTCCATGCCAGATATTGAGACAATCATAAGCCCATTCCTGCCATACTTCACTGTGTGGTTCTTGCTGATGTATCTGCAGCTGCTTTTGGGCTTTTTTTCAAAAGAACTAGTCCACCTCCAAATGCCAACCCACACTTTCCCCACACTTCAGCATTGCTGCTGGACATTCAACAGTCTCACTCACTCATTTCAGAATGCAGACTCTTGGTTTCACCAAGTACATGGTCCCTCTGGATTTATCAGTCCTTGTCCAGCTGGTGCATTGCTAGAATTGGTGTTCAGGGTCACTTTCTGGCTTTTATCTAGTATTTTTCACAGAGGTGTTTTTTGCCCTGCCTCACCTAGCTGCCATATTAGGTTCTCCAGTCCTATTTCCTCTTGATAGTCAAGATCAACCATCCCAGCCAGTGTAATAATTCCCTTCTGTGCCTGTTGATACAGAGGAAGGAGGACCCCAACATGGCCAGGTTGCAGCGTTAGTTTCCAGTTCAATGGAAATACTGTTCTGTCTCCTGGTAGATGCACTCCTCCTTTTGGAACTAAGTCCTGTAGGCCAGCAGAGTTTAAAGTTGTCAGAGCAGGAAGCAAACATGCAAACATTTTTTCTATTTGCTCACTAGAGATAATGGTCATTGGTGCCAGTCCCATTTCTACTCCTTGATTCATGGAACCATGAATCCTGGATTTTGGAAAGACAGCATCAGAGAGTGACTGTGATTTAGAACATACACAGTTTCCTGGAGAACATTTCCCAGCAATATATTTCCACCTAATTGGCCCCATAATTGAGTATTCAAAAGGCAATTCCACAGTTCTATCAATCCAGTTGCTTTGGGATGATGGGGAACATGGTAAGACCAGTGAATTCTATGGGCTTGTGCCCATTTCCAAGCTTCATTTGCCATAAAGTGGGCTCCATGATCAGAAACAATGCATTATGAGGGAAAGGCATTCTGTATGTCCATGGTTGGTAGTTTTAGCAGAAGCATTGTGTGCAAATAAGGCAAACACTTATCTGTTGTATGTGTCAATTCTAGTTAGAACAAAATTCTGACCCTTACCTGATGAAAGTGGTCCATGTTATCAACCTGCCCCTGGGTAGCAGGCTGATCACATCAGGGAATGGAGCCCTGTTGAAGACTGAGTGTTTGTCAATGCTGATGGAAGATTGGATATTCAGCAGGGGCTGTAGCCAGGTCAGCCTTGGGGAATGTAAGTCAGTGTTACTGGATCCATGCATAACCTCCATCCTTACCACCATGACTGCTTTATTCATGAGCCCATTGGGGTATGACAGGAGTGGCTGGGGAATGAGGCCAACTGGTATCCATAGAATGGTTCATCTTATCCATTTGATTGATAAAATCTTCCTCTGCTGAATTCACCATCTGATGAGCATTCATGTGGTACACAAATATCTTCATCTTTTTTGCTCATTCAGAATGTCTACACTCTCCTCCTCTAGATCTATTTGTCACCAATTTTTCAATCCTGTTCCTTCCAAGTCCATGACAATACAGCCAAGCCATTGGCAATAGCTCATCAATCAAAATGAATTCTGACCATTTTCCTTCCAAGGAAAATGAATACTCATGGGCACTTCTCAAGGTTCCACCAACTGGTACGATATTCCTTCACCACTGTCCTTTAGTGATGGTCCAGAAAGGTGCTGTCTTGCTGCAGCTGTCCAATTTTGGGTGATGAATGTATATGATTCAGAACCATCTGAAAACTAGGCTTGAATTTTCTCTTCCTTAGTCAATTAATGATAAGGAACTCCTCAAGAGTCCATAGCTATGGGCTGGGAAATAAAAGGTAATGTGGCAGAAGTGGAGGCTATGGGTATTTGGGCCACTCCCCACTTGACTTGCTTGTGCCTTCCAGGGCCTGCTTCAGACCTATTTTTTATATACCACTTCCATTTTATGATGGAGTACTGCTATGCAATCCAAACTTTATGGCTTCATGAATCAGATAACACCCAGTTCATCTGGCTCTTCCTACAACCAAACAAGAAGCAAAATGCCTAGTTGACATCTTTGGATTTTGGAGACAACATATTCCCCATTTGGGTGTGGTACTCCAGTCCATTAACTGATTGACCAGAAAAAATGTTAGATACTCCCAGTTCATGATAACTAACATAGATCTGATGGTAACTAAGGAGCCCATTGTTAAGTGGTGAGTCTCTGCTAAGGCTGAGTAGCAGGCCAAATGCTTTTTATCAAAAGAAGTGTAGTGACTGGCAGTGGGTGGCAGAGTTTGCTTCAAATTCCTAAAGGTATGTGCTGTGACTCTTCTAGAGGTAATTGTCAAGGGCCTCAGACAACATCTCTATTTGCCACTGACACTTGTTTCACCATTGTATCTGCTGGATGATATGTCCTAAGTGGCAAAAAAGCTTGCACACTGTCTGGATCTGTTGCAGAGCCTCCATTTATGGTTTCCACTCAAATCTAACAGTTTTTCTAGTCAGTTAGCAAATGGATTGTAGTACCACACCAAAATGGGGAATATGTTGTCTCTAAAATCTGAAGATGCCAAATAGGCATTTGCTTCTTGCTTGATTGTAGGAGGTGCCAGATGCAAGTGTGTATCCTTCACCTTCAATGGGATATCTCAACATGCCCCACACAAATGGACACTTACAAATATCACTGAGCCAGAAGGACCTTGAGTTTTGTTGGATTTTGCTCTCACCCACTTACATGGAAATCTAGAGTAGTAGCTACTTCTTGCTTGCTAGGTCCAATCAACATGCCTTCCTCAATATAATGGACCAGTGTGATGTCCTGTGGGATGGAGAGAAGATGTTGTTCACTGTGTCCTAGATTATGACATAGGGCAAGATAGTTGACATAACCCTTAAAGTTTATGGCTGGCCTTGTCTGTTGAAATCAAACTGTTTCTGGCAATCTTTGCTAAGAGCAGTTGAGTAAAAAAATCATTTCCCTGATCAACAGAATATCAGATACCAGGGGGTGTTTTGGTTTGCTCAAACAATGTGGCAGAGCTGCTGTATTTGGAATTGCCACTGGTTAAGTTTCTGATAATCCGGTTATCCTCTAAGACCCACTTGTATTCTGCACAGGTCAAATAGAGCTGAATAAGGATGCAGTGAGAATCATCACCCCTGCACCCTTCAAGCCCTTGAGAATGTCCCTAATCTCTGCAAACCCTTGAGGAATGGGGTATTGCTTTTGATTTACTAGGTAGAGGCAGTTCTAGTGGCTTCCACTTGGCTTTTCCTACCATAAGATCCCTCACTCACTAAGTCAGGGAATCAATGTGGTGATTCTGCCAGTTGCTGAGTATGTCTATTTCAGTCATGCACTCTAGAGAAATAACAGAATAAGCCCAGGGATCCACTGGACTCACTGTGAGATGGATGTGGGTTAAAATATCTTTGACCACCTGAACTCCATAAACCCTTGACCTTACTGGTGGATCACAGTAATGTTTTTGTCTCCTAAATTTAATGTCACTTCCAAGTTGGAGTGTAATAATCCATGAAAATTTTGATCATCTCCTTTTCCCAATGAATAGTTACCCTGGTAAAAGGCCACAGGTACTTTGAGGAAGGCTGGGGGGAAAATTAACAGTATAAAATTTTGGCAGTGTAGCAGGGTTTATCCCCAAGAGCACACAACCTTCCCTTAATTTGAGGGGCTCTTTATCTGTAAACTTTCTCAAGTCTGGGAATCAGTTAAGGAGCAACGACTCTCTGATTTTTGTAATTCAAGTTAGACTTTTGTTCACTTGACCTAGAACTCTTCTGCTTATACAGATTAAGTAAGAATTTAGAAGACTGCCTATCTTTTTCACTTCTAGGTACCCTCATGGTCTACTATTCAAACCATAAGTCTCTGCATGTTAAACCAGTCTGACTACCATTTTGAGTCTGCTCTCTTATGGAAGCACATACACCGTTTATTTGGTGATTAAGTTCTGCCATTTGGCTTCTGCCAACTTGAGATCTAATCATCCTCATTGTATTTAAGGATCCAAGTTCAGTTACAGCAGCTCCCACAGTACCTAAAGAGTAGAGCAACCACAGAGATCTTCAGGGATGATGGATTTAGTATCACAAATTCATTCCTCAAAGTCCTGGTGAAAGATGTGTCTTCAAGACATTCCTGGGGTGGGTGAACTTGTATGACATGTTAAATCCACTCTAACATTTCAATATCTCTAAGCATTGGGATGCTTGTATGTACATTATACTAGGGCATTTCAACTTCAGAAAATGTAGGTCTCCATTTCTTCCATGCTTCAGCCAACCATCCTAACAAACTGTTAGAGCCATTTTTAACCCTTTGAGCTCCAACATTGAATCCAGATTCTCTGCTTAGTGGGACCAAATCAAGAAATTCAACCTGATCCAACTTCACTTTCCTTCCACCATTGTCTCAATCCCTTAATATTCATTCCCACAAACATTCCCCCATTTTCTGTCTATATAAATTAGAAAAGTCATGCCATTTTTTTGACATGTATACACCTCCTCATGGGTCACAGTTTTGCCTCACCTTTTGTGGACTGATTTACCTCAATCTAGTTACATGTCTAAAAGAAAAGAAGGGTGGTGGGGATAGGTGATGAACACAATTAAAAGTGTCTTGCAAGAAAATTACCTCAGGACATTCACTTGCAAAAGAAAAGTACCTCAGGACATTCCATTGTATTTTCATCTGGTGAAAAAGTATTAATATGGTCAGACAGTGAAATAAGGCATTTTCCTCAGGAAAGATGGACAAAGGTTTATCAGGCTCAGCAGGGTTAATATCTTCAGGCGGATCTTGGATGGCTGATTCCTCAAGGCAGATGGAAGGTTGAGTGGCTGACTTTGCATTATAGACCATTACAGGTTTATTTGTCAAGATGAAGCAAAATGTAGGGTTTCCCCATTCCAATTTTCAGGATCCCATTCCTTTTAATTCAATGCCCTCCTTTTAATAGATAATGCTGTCCAAATTTGGGGATGCAATTTACATGGTATTTCAGACTGTTATACAGTGAGTCTCTGGGACTGGTTTCCACGTATGTCAGGTCTGTGGCTACAAGAAATAAGATTTTCATTCATGGAACATTTAGAAATTTCATGTCCTTCATATATTGGTTACATTGGGAATTTGAAACCTTGAGTTTAATCCTTTCTTTTACAACTCTATCCAGGGTTTTTAGGAGCAAGCAGCTAAAATCAGTAAGATTTTGCACTATTTTAAATGAGAAAACAGATTTTATTCTCTCTGGGCCCAACCTGAATCATATCTTCTGATCACAGTTTTAATAGATGGGTTATTAGCTCAGCAGACCACTCTCCCACTTTCTTTCCTCCCCTACTGTTACATCCTCCACCAAAGTATGGGCAAAGATATCTCTAACCCCTACCATCATCCCCAAAATCAGTGTATGATAGTCAAAAAAAAAAAAAAAACTGAAGAAAGACTCCTAACCAAGGAACAGACTTACCAATGAATGACCTTCTGTGTTCTGATCATTTTAAATCAGGGAGGGCTAATGTGACCACACAAACTGCCCCACTCTGGACACCAACAATCTCCTTTTAGGTGCACTAACAGGTGTTACATGTCCCCATTATTTATTTCTGACATTTTGAAGTTCCAACAATATTGAATTTCTTCATTTATTTGACTTTAAACACTGAAATGCTTCAAAGAGCCATGTCAATATGCATGGGGTAATTTTAGGTTAAAAAAAATAAGGTCCATCTCTCCTAGGTCAAGTTGTTTTAGGCATGATCACAACAATCAGTTTGCACTTTTTTTTAACTAGACAAGTTGTGGAATTCAGAACAGTCATGCATAAAATACAGGATTCATATATACCATCCTAATATTAACACATTATTTGTTGTGGCATGTTTAATAAAAGTACATTTTTCTAATTTATTATTAATTACAGTTTATGGTATATATTAGAGTTCACTGTGTAGTGCAATTCCATGGATTTTTTAAATGTTACTGTTATCATATATACTATATGATGTTTCTCTATAAACCTCATTCTGAAATATATTTTAGTGTAGTTAAACTTATAATATTTCTGTCATTTTAAATAGGTTCTCTGTTTTCTTAAGCCTTAACTTCCCATTCCCTATCCCCTACCACAGTTCCCTGGTAACATATATTATAGATTCTGATTTACATGTTTGCTTATTTTAACTATTTAATATATTTGAGATTATACTATATTTCTTTCTCTCTGGCTTATTTAATTACACATGATGTCTTAAAGGTTCATTCATATTATTATTATTATCATTGCATTTCTCAGAACTTCATTCCTTTTTACAATGATATAATATTCTATTGTTTGTATATACCATATTTTGCTTACCCATTTATCAGTAGATGGACACTTGGATTGCTCCAATCTTTTGGCAATTGTGAATAATGCTACCGTTAATATCAGGGAGCAAGTATTTGTTTGAGTTCCTGCCTTCAGTTCCTTTGGGTATATACCTAGTATTGGGAATACCAGAATATATGATAATTCTATGTTTAACTTCCTGAAAAACTCTCAAACTCCCTTCCAGAGCAGCAGAACCATTTAACATTGCCACAGCAATGAATGAGTGCTCCTATTACTCTGCACCCTCTCCAAAACCTATAATTTTCCATTTTTAAAATAATAGTTATTCAAAAGGGTACAAAATGGTATCCCATTGTAGTTTTCATTTGCATTTTCCTGATGGTCCATGATATTCAGCATTTCTTTAATGCAGTTTTATCATTTGTAGATCTTCTTAGGAGTGATATCTATTCAAGTCTCTTGCACATTTATAATTGGCTTTTTAGTCTTTTTGTTAAGTTGAAGGAATTCTTTGTATATTCTGTGTATTTAACCTTTATAAGAGATGTGGCTTCCAACAGTTTCTCCCATTGTGTAAATTTGTGCTTTACTTCCCAGGATAAAGTCTTTTGACATACAAAAGTTTTTTTTCTTTTTTATATTCTTTTCATTTTCCCATGGTGAGATACAAAAAAGTATTTCCCTTGTTTTTTATGCTTTTCATGTAAAATTGAAGAGGCCATCACCTAATAAAAGTTTCTGATAATGCTTCCATTATCTGGTAGTTCTATTATATTTAGGCCTTTGATCCTTTTTGTACTGACTTTTGCTCAAGGTATGAAGTAGGGGTCCTCTTTTCTGCAAATGGAGACCCAGCTTTCCTACCATTATGTTAAAAAAGACTAATCTTTCCTAATAGATTGTTCTTTGTCCTCTTGTCAAAAATCAGTTGCCCATAAAGATGAGGGTTAATTTCTGAGCTCTCAATTCAATCCCATTCATTTATATTTCTGCCCTAATGCCAATAACATACTGTTATGATTACTGTGCCTTTGTTATAAGTTTTAAGATTGGGAAGTATGAGTCCCCCAGCTTCATTCTTATTCTTTAAAATAGCTTTGACTATTCAGGGTCTATTAGTCTTCCATATAAAATTGATTGGCTTTATGATTTCTGCAAAGAAGGTTGTTGGAACTTTTATTTGGGAATGTATTTAATATATAAATTGCTTTGGGCAGCACTGGTACCTTAATATTTAGTCTTCTAATCCATGAAAACAGAATATCCTTACATTTATTTGGATCATCTATGATTTCGGTTGACAGCATTTTGCCATTTTCTGCATATAAGTCCTTATAGCCTTGTTTAATTTTATTCCCAGATATTTCATTCTTTAGTTGCTATTTTAAATCTATTTTTTCTTGATTTCTTCTTCTAATGCTTATTCCTTGTTTATTGAAACACTATTGATTTTGGGGCATTGATCTTGTACACTTCCACTTTGCTGATTTGTTAGCTCTAGGATCCTAGTTGCCTATTTTTCAGGATTTTCTGTATATGGGATCATGTCATCAGCATATAGGGAAAGTTTTATTTCTTCCTTTCCAATTTGGATGCTTTATATCTATTTTTCTTGCCTAATTCCTCCAGCAAAAAGTTTCAGTACAATGTTGAATAGCAGTGGGGAAGATGCACGTCTTTACTTTGTTCCATATCTTAGAGGGAATATTTTCAGTTTTTCATCATAAAATATTATTTAGCAATAGGTTTTTCATATGTGACTATCATTGTATTGTGTTAGGTTTTCCAATTGAGAAGAGAAGAGACAAAAGCTTGATCAAAAGGAGTTTCATTCTCTAGCTATGAGCAGGTGGGCTGAAGCATAAGAAAATGGCAACAGCTCCAAGCCAAGGGAACAGTAGGGCTTATAAAAGATGGTTGGTGGGAAGTTCTTTGCCCAGGGATGGGGAGGCTGGCAGGTTTAGGTTTGCAGTCTGTTAGTGGCTACTTTTGGGAAAGGGGGTATTTGGCAAGTTTCTATTGGACAGCTTGAAAGCAGGGGCTTGAATTTTGGAAAGTTTAAAATTTTAACATTCAGGATTCCTAAGGGTGGGGTCAGTGGCTTACTGTAGACATGCAGGGTTCCTAGGGTGGGCTGAGCAGTGGTTGCCCTACCACAACATTTCTAAGGGCAGGGGTGGGGTGAGGGCCCAGGGTCTGAACCTAACACCATCATTCTAAGTTTTATTTTATTTTTTTAATCAAAAGGGGTTGTGAGTTTTGTCATGTGCCCTTTCTGCATCAGTTAAAATGATCATGTTTTATTTTTCCATCATTGTGTTTATGTGGGGTATTGCATTAATTGGCTATCTTATGTTAAACATTACAGAGTGTTCCCTCTTCAATGTACTGGAAGAGTTTGAACAAGATTGTTTTTGTCTTATTGGTATGTTTGTTAAAATTTCCCTGTGAAGCCAACTTGTCCTTGCTTTTTTTGGTTGGGAGGATTTTCATGACGCATTCAATCTCTTTATTAGTATTTGTTTGAGAACTTCTATTTCTTCATGATGTAGTGTAGGTAGTTTGTGTTTTTCTAAGAATTTGTCCATTTCTTATAGTTTCTCAAATTTATGAGTGTAAAGTTCTTCATAATATCTCTAAATTGTCCTTTTTATTTGAGAGCATTCAGTAGTAATGTTCCCTTTTTCACTTCTGATTGTTATTTTTAACCTCACCTTTTTATCAGTCTAGTTAAAGTTTTATCTATTTTATTGATCTTTTTTGAAACCAACTTTTGGTTTTGTTGATCTCTATTGACTTTTTGTCCTCTTTTCATATATTTCTGTTCTAACATTTGCTGTATCCTTTCTTCTATTTCCTTTGGGTGTAGTTTGGTTTTCTTTTTTCTAGTTCTTCCAGTTTTGAGGTTAGGTTTCTGACTTGAAGTGCTTCTTCTTTCTCTTCTTTTTTTAATGTAAGCATTTAGAGCTGTAAATTTTCCTCACAGTGCTGCATTTGATACATCCCATAAGGTTTGGTTTGTTCCTTTTTTTATTTTATTTCCCCCAAGTTATTTCCTCAATTCCCCTTATTCCATTGGTTTTTTAAGAACATTTTGCTTAACATTCCACATATTCAGGAATTTTCCACTTATCACTCTGATAATTATACTTAGCTTTCTTCCATTTTTGTTCAGAAAATCATACACTTTGTATGATTTCAATACCTTTGAATTTATTGAGACTTTTTTGTTACTTAGGATATGCTCTAACCTGGGGAATGCTACATGTACACTCAAAAAGTATGTGCACTCTTTTTTATTTGGGAATAGTGCTCTATAGATCTCTTTGGAGTTTAGATGATTTAGGGTATCATTGAAGTCTTGCATTTCCTTTAAGTTAATCTAACTAAATGTCTATCATTCTTGAAAGTGGTATATTAAAGTCAGTGACTATTAATGTAGAACCATGAATTTCTACCTTTAAACTGTCAGTATATGCTCCATATATTTGGGAACTTTTCTCTTAGGTTCTTTTGTAGGTAAATTGTTACATCTTCTTGATGAAGTTGCCCCTTTACCAGTATATAATTACTTTTTGCCTCATAATGGTTTTTCTGTAAAGTTTATTTTATCTGATATTAGTATAGCTACCCAAGCTCTCCTTTGGTTATGAATTGCATGGCATACTTTTCCCATCTTTTCACTTTCAACCTACTTTTGTCTTTGAATTTCAGGTCAGTCTTGCAGAAAACATATAGCTGTATCATGATTTTTATCCATTTTGCCAAACTCTGCCTTTGACTGGAGAGTTTGCTTCATTTATATTTAAAGCCACTATTAATAATACAGTATTTCTTCTGGCTTTATAATAATGTTTATAAGTTTTATGCATATTTTGCCCCTCAATTCTTCCATTATATAACTGTATATATGTTAGCTTTTTTGTGTAGTAACAAATTGAACATTTCTCTATTCTATTTGGATATATTTTTTTCATATATTTTCCTTATACCTCTTATGGGGATAAAATATATCATTCTAAATGTATAACAGTCATATTTGTTTGAGGACCAACTTGACTTCAATAGCATGCATATTCATTTTTAGCATACTCCTTGGTCCCTCAATTTTTGATACATGTTACCACTTATATCTTTGTACATGATATGTCCAAAACCACAGATTTATCTTTACTTTTTATTGATTTGCACCTGTAAGAAATAAAAAGTGGATCTACATAGCAAACAATAAAATAAAAGACAATAGTATTTATATTTCAAATTACCCAAATGTTTATGTTGGCTGAAGGTCTTCATTCTTTTATGCTGCTTCGAAAGGCAGTCTTGTGTCTTTTTCTTTAACCCTGAAGTGCTCCCTTTAGTATTGCCTATAGGGCAGGACTAGTGGTGATGCACTCCTTCAGTTTTCATTAATCTTGGAATGTCTTAATCTATCCAACATTTTTCAAAGAAGTTTCACTAGACATAAAATTATTGATTGGCAGATGTTTTCTATCAGCACTTTAAGTATTTTAACTCACTGCCTTCTTGCTTCCAAGGTTTCTTATACAGAATCTTCACTCAATCTAAATAGGACTTTCTGATTTCTTAAATCATTTCTCCTTTTAAAACCTTCAGCTGATTGAATGAGACATCTCTCATTGTTGAAGCCAATCTCATCAATTGATTTAATGCATACAGAGCAACAGGTGCAATCAACATTTATTCTTTATATGTTGCTTTTCTCTTGCAAGTTTTAGAACTTTCTATGTTTTTTTTTTTCATTAAGTGGTGTGAATAATGTATGATGGTGTATATTTTTCTTCATGTTTTTCTTTTTGGTATTATCTCAGATTCTTGGATGTGCATATTCATGTCTTTGCTAAGTTTGAGGATTTCTCATTCATTATTTCTTTAAATATTCCTCCTGCAACTTTCTCTCTTTCTTCTTCTGGGGCACCATTCATGCATATATTGTTATACTTGATAGTGTCCCAAATGTGTCTTAGATATTTTATCTTCTTATGATTCTTTTCTCTATGTGCTTCTTGCTCTATCTAATTTCAGTTGTCTTGTCTTCAAGTTCATGGATTTTTTCCTCCACCAATTCCAGTCTGCTTTTGCAACCCTCGGGATATTACATTTCAGTTATTGTGTTCTTAATCTCCAGTAGCTCTGTTTTGTTTCATTTCAATATTTCTATTTCTTTCCTAATATTGCTCATTCATTGTTTTCCTGATATACTTTAGTTCTTTCTCTATTTTCTTTCATCTGTTTGAGTAATTTTAAGATTATTTTGTTAAATTCTTAGTTCAGTAAGTCCACATTCTGGTACTTTTATTGGTGTTTTCTGAATGTTTATCTCATTGCTTTGGAAGGGCCATCAATTTGGTTTCTTTATTTGCCATTCATTCTTTTATTACACAATAAACATTTTAATATTTTAAAATATTAACTCTTTTTTTTATTCCTTAAGGTGAGTGTTTCTTGATTTTGTAACCAGCTGGTGATCAGACAGAGGTATGCTTGAGTTGAAGCCTTCCTATCAATAAGGTCATGCAAAAATAAAGGCTGTGTCCTTTCTGTATTTTCTGCACCTGTACTTTCTCCTGGGCTTACATGTGTCCTTATTTTAGAGTTCCCCTGTTTAGAGACATTTGAGTGACCCCTGGGTTTCCTAGAAGACAGACCTCCTCCTGGTTGTTTTAAGGAGGTTATCTGCCTCTATATTTTCTTACAATCTTTTCACTGCCTCAAGCTACTTTTGCCTGGAGGGTAAACCCTGGGAAGGAGTGTCAGTGTGGAATTTCTTAAACCAGTTTTCTCAGATGAGGCAGCACCATGGGCATAGCAAAATGCCCCAGACCATCTCCAAAGTGTCCTGGGGAGAGATCAGGATGGGCACTTCCTAGATTCTTTGATGCTTTCCCAAAGCTGAGCTTTCTTGACTTGCCCAGTGAATGCAGCCCTTGAATATGTCTCCTCCTGCCCTGAGTTGGCATAATGTCTTTAATTCTCTTTAACTGCCTTTTTGTCTGGGGTGACTTGGAAAAATTCACACCATCAGAGCTGAGTGCCCAAAAAAGGAAACTCTCCTTTCTGATTTCTTAAATCATTTATCCTTTTAAAACCTTCAGCTGATTGAATAAGACAGCTCTCATTGTTGAAGCCAATCTTGTCAATTGATTTAATGCATACAGAGCAACAGATGCAATCATCGTACTGATGATCTAAATCTTCATAGTAACATTCAGAGCAATGCTTGCTTTACCAAAAAATGGGCACAATAACCTGGCCAAGTTGACATATGAACTTATGCATTGTATCTTCAATATGTCACCCACCACAGAGATGATAAAATGGTTGTATTCATTAGCATATGAAGTTTAAACTATGCTTGCACTGAAAAGATACAAAAATATTTTTGCTGGCTTGGTGTCTCTTTAAACCAAATAACTAAGTTCCTTTTGTGTGCAGAAAGCAATGCTTCTCACTATGGTATAAGCCATTGTTGAGACTTTAACCAAGGGTTCACATACAGGAGCACAGTGAAAATGTTCAGATGGCATGGAAGAGTGACATTCTTTTCAATCAAAAGAAAGAAAGAATTATACATAGAAGATTGAATGAAATAAATCCAGATGATAGCCACATATGTGTACTGATAGAGGAACTTAGTTTAAGCTTGTTCAAATTACTTGAGGAAAAAACTGTTTTATTCAATGCATTATTTTGTGAAATATAGTTAATCCATATATAAAATAAAAGCTCAATCCTTATGCACAAATGTCAGATGGATCAAACATTTATGCATTAACGGAAGAAATTTTAAACAGGTAGTTATCAATGAGAAAGTCAAATTCACCATGAGATATTTGGATATCTCTGGAGGCAGTTTGTTTTCATAAATATGAGATATTAATGACATTAGTTGACATTGGGTACCATATCAGGGATGCTTATCATCTAGAGTTGCCCAGTATCTGCCTGCATTAATAAGTGCTCTTATGAGAATCACCGTCAAAAGACAATAGAAGTAGAGGTGGGGCAAGATGGCAGAATGGTGAGCTGTATGTTTTAGTTACTCCTCCAGGAAAGTAGGTAGAAAGCCAGGAACTGCGTGGACTGGACACCACAGAGCAATCTGACTTTGGGCATACTTCATACAACACTCATGAAAACGTGGAACTGCTGAGATCAGCGAAATCTGTAAGTTTTTGCAGCCAGGGAACCCACGCCCCTCCCTGCCAGGCTCAGTCCCGAGGGAGGAGGGGCTGTCAGCTCCGGGAAGGAGAAGGGAGAACTGCAGTAGCTGCCCTTATCGGAAACTCATTCTACTGATTCAAACTCCAACCATAGATAGACTGAGACCAGACACCAGAGAATCTGAGAGCAGCCAGCCCAGCAGAGAGGAGACAGGCATAGAAAAAAAACAACACGAAAAACTCCAAAATAAAAGTGGAGGTTTTTTGGAGTTCTGGTGAACATAGAAAGGGGAAGGGCCCTGAGGCGCATATGCAAATACCGAAGAAAAGCTGATCTCTCTGCCCTGTGCACCTTTCCTTAATGGCCCTGGTTGCTTTGTCTCTTAGCATTTCAATAACCCATTAGATCTCTGAGGAGGGCCCGTTTTTTTTTTTTGGTGTTTGTTTGTTTTGTTTTGTTTTGTTTCTTTAATCCTTCTTTCTTTTTCTAAAACAATTACTCTAAGAAGCCCAATACAGAAATCTTCAAAGACTTGCTATTTGGGCAGGTCAAGTCAAGAGCAGAACTAGGAGAGCTCTGAGACAAAACGCAATAATCCAGTGGCTGAGAAAATTCACTAAACACCACAACTTCCCAAGAAAAGGGGGGTGTCCGCTCACAGCCATCATCCTGGTGGACAGGAAACAATCCTGCTCATCGCCAGCCCCATAGCCCAGAACTGCCCCAGAAAACCAGTGTGACGGAAGTGCTTCAAATAACAGGCACACACCACAAAACTGGGCATGGACATTAGCCTTCCCTGCAACCTCAGCTGATTGTCCCAGAGTTGGGAAGGTAGAGCAGTGTGAATTAACAAAGCCCCATTCAACCATCATTTCAGCAGACTGGGAGCCTCCCTACACAGCCCAGCAGCCCAGAACTGCCCTGGGGGGATGGCACTCACCTGTGACATAGCACAGCCATCCCTCAACAGAGGACCCGGGGTGCACGGCCTGGAAGAGGAGCCCACTTGCAAGTCTCAGGAGCCATACGCCAATACCAAGGACGTGTGGGTCAGTGGCAGAGAAAAAACTGTGGCAGGACTGAACTGAAGGATTAGACTATTGCAGCAGCTTTAAAACTCTAGGATCACCAGGGAGATTTGATTGTTAGAGCCACCCCCCCTCCCTGACTGCCCAGAAACACGCCCCATATACAGGGCAGGCAACACCAAATACACACGCAAGCTTGGTACACCAATTGGACCCCACAAGACTCACTCCACCACTCACCAAAAAGGCTAAGCAGGGGAGAACTGGCTTGTGGAGAACAGGTGGCTCATGGACGCCACCTGCTGGTTAGTTAGAGAAAGTGTACTCCATGAAGCTGTAGATCTGATAAATTAGAGATAAGGACTTCAATTGGTCTACAAATCCTAAAAGAACCCTATCAAGTTCAGCAAATGCCACGAGGCCAAAAACAACAGAAAATTATAAAGCATATGAAAAAAACAGACAATATGGATAACCCAAGCCCAAGCACCCAAATCAAAAGACCAGAAGAGACACAGCACCTAGAGCAGCTACTCAAAGAACTAAAGATGAACAATGAGACCATAGTTCAGGAGATAAAGGAAATCAAGGAGACCCTAGAAGAGCATAAAGAAGACATTGCAAGACTAAATAAAAAAAATGGATGATCTTATGGAAATTAAAGAAACTGTTGACCAAATTAAAAAGATTCTGGGGGGGCGGGGCAAGATGGCCGACTGGTGAGCTGTATGTTTTAGTTACTCCTCCAGGAAAGTAGGTAAAAAGCCAGGAACTGCGTGGACTGGACACCACAGAGCAATCTGTCTTTGGGCATACTTCATACAACACTCATGAAAACGTGGAACTGCTGAGATCAGCGAAATCTGTAAGTTTTTGCGGCCAGGGGACCCGCGCCCCTCCCTGCCAGGCTCAGTCCCGGGGGAGGAGGGGCTGTCAGCTCCGGGAAGGAGAAGGGAGAATTGCAGTGGCTGCTCTTATCGGAAACTCATTCTACTGATTCAAACTCCAACCATAGATAGACTGAGACCAGACACCAGAGACTCTGAGAGCAGCCAGCCCAGCAGAGAAGAGACAGACATAGAAAAAAAACAACACGAAAAACTCCAAAATAAAAGCAGAGGATTTTTCGAGTTCTGGTGAACACAGAAAGGGGAAGGGCGGAGATCAGGCCTTGAGGCTCATATGCAAATCCCGAAGCAAAGCTGATCTCTCTGCCCTGTGCACCTTTCCTTAATGGCCCTGGTTGCTTTGTCTATTAGCATTTCAATAACCCATTAGATCTCTGAGGAGGGCCGTTTTTTTTTTTGTTTTTTGTTTTTTGTTTTTTGTTTTTTGTTTTTTTAAATCCTTTTTGCTTTTTCTAAAACAATTACTCTAAGAAGCTCAATACAGAAAGCTTCAAAGAATTGAAATTTGGGCACGTCAAGTCAAGAGCAGAACTAAGAGAGCTCTGAGACAAAAGGCAATATTCCAGTGGCTGAGAAAATTCACTAAACACCACAACTTCCCAAGAAAAGGGGGGTGTCCGCTCACAGCCATCATCCTGGTGGACACGAAACACACCTGCCCATCGCCAGCCCCATAGCCCAGAGCTGCCCCAGACAACCCAGTGTGACGGAAGTGCTTCAAATAACAGGCACACGCCACAAAACTGGGCGTGGACATTAGCCTTCCCTGCAACCTCAGCTGAATGTCCCAGAGCTGGGAAGGGGGAGCAGTGTGAATTAACAGAGCCCCATTCAGCCATCATTTGAGCAGACTGGGAGCCTCCCAACACAGCCCAGCAGCCCAGAACTGCCCTGGGGGGATGGCACTCACCTGTGACATAACAAAGTCATCCCTCAACAGAGGACCCGGGGTGCACAGCCTGGAAGAGGGGCCCACTTGCAAGTCTCAGGAGCCATACGCCAATACCAAAGACTTGTGGGTCAGTGGCAGAGACAAACTGTGGCAGGACTGAACTGAAGGATTAGACTATTGCAGCAGCTTTAAAACTCTAGGATCATCAGGGAGATTTGATTGTTAGGGCCACCCCCCCTCCCCGACTGCCCAGAAACACGCCCCACATACAGGGCAGGCAACACCAACTACACACGCAAGCTTGGTACACCAATTGGGCCCCACAAGACTCACTCCCCCACTCACCAAAAAGGCTAAGCAGGGGAGATCTGGCTTGTGGAGAACAGGTGGCTCGCGGACGCCACCTGCTGGTTAGTTAGAGAAAGTGTACTCCACGAAGCTGTAGAACTGATAAATTAGAGATAAGGACTTCAACTGGTCTACAAACCCTAAAAGAACCCTATCAAGGTCAGCAAATTCCACGAGGCCAAAAACAACAGAAAATTATAAAGCATATGAAAAAACCAGACGATATGGATAACCCAAGCCCAAGCACCCAAATCAAAAGACCAGAAGAGACACACCACCTAGAGCAGCTACTCAAAGAACTAAAGATGAACAATGAGACCCTAGTACGGGATATGAAGGAAATCAAGAAGACCCTAGAAGAGCATAAAGAAGACATTGCAAGACTAAATAAAAAAATGGATGACCTTATGGAAATTAAAGAAACTGTTGACCAAATTAAAAAGATTCTGGACACTCATAGTACAATACTAGAGGAAGTTGAACAACGAATCAGTGACCTGGAAGATGACAGAATGGAAAATGAAAGCATAAAAGAAAGAATGGGGAAAAAAATTGAAAAACTCGAAATGGACCTCAGGGATATGATAGATAATATGAAACGTCCGAATATAAGACTCATTGGTGTCCCAGAAGGGGAAGAAAAGGGTAAAGGTCTAGGAAGAGTATTCAAAGAAATTGTTGGGGAAAACTTCCCAAATCTTCTAAACAACATAAATACACAAATCATAAATGCTCAGCGAACTCCAAATAGAATAAATCCAAAAAAACCCACTCCGAGACATATACTGATCACACTGTCAAACATAGAAGAGAAGGAGCAAGTTCTGAAAGCAGCAAGAGAAAAGCAATTCACCACATACAAAGGAAACAGCATAAGACTAAGTAGTGACTACTCAGCAGCCACCATGGAGGCAAGAAGGCAGTGGCATGATATATTTAAAATTCTGAGTGAGAGGAATTTCCAGCCAAGAATACTTTATCCAGCAAAGCTCTCCTTCAAATTTGAGGGAGAGCTTAAATTTTTCACAGACAAACAAATGCTGAGAGATTTTGCTAACAAGAGACCTGCCCTACTGGAGATACTAAAGGGAGCCCTACAGACAGAGAAACAAAGACAGGACAGAGAGACCTGGAGAAAGGTTCAGTACTAAAGAGATTCGGTATGGGTACAATAAAGGATATTAATAGAGAGAGGGAAAAATATGGCAAACATAATCCAAAGGATAAGATGGCCGATTCAAGAAATGCCTTCACGGTTTTAACGTTGAATGTAAATGGATTAAACTCCCCAATTAAAAGATATAGATTCACAGAATGGATTAAAAAAAATGAACCATCAATATGTTGCATAAAAGAGACTCATCTTAGACACAGGGACACAAAGAAACTGAAAGTGAAAGGATGGAAAAAAATATTTCATGCAAGCTACAGCCAAAAGAAAGCAGGTGTAGCAATATTAATCTCAGATAAAATAGACTTCAAATGCAGGGATGTTTTGAGAGACAAAGAAGGCCACTACATACTAATAAAAGGGGCAATTCAGCAAGAAGAAATAACAATCGTAAATGTCTATGCACCCAATCAAGGTGCCACAAAATACATGAGAGAAACATTGGCAAAACTAAAGGAAGCAATTGATGTTTCCACAATAATTGTGGGAGACTTCAACACATCACTCTCTCCTATAGATAGATCAACCAGACAGAAGACCAATAAGGAAATTGAAAACCTAAACAATCTGATAAATGAATTAGATTTAACAGACATCTACAGGACATTACATCCCAAATCACCAGGATACACATACTTTTCTAGTGCTCACGGAACTTTCTCCAGAATAGATCATATGCTGGGACATAAAACAAGCCTCAATAAATTTAAAAAGATTGAAATTATTCAAAGCACATTCTCTGACCACAATGGAATACAATTAGAAGTCAATAACCATCAGAGACTTAGGAAATTCACAAATACCTGGAGGTTAAACAACACACTCCTAAACAATCAGTGGGTTAAAGAAGAAATAGCAAGAGAAATTGCTAAATATATAGAGACGAATGAAAATGAGAACACAACATACCAAAACCTATGGGATGCAGCAAAAGCAGTGCTAAGGGGGAAATTTATAGCACTAAACGCATATATTAAAAAGGAAGAAAGAGCCAAAATCAAAGAACTAATGGATCAACTGAAGAAGCTAGAAAATGAACAGCAAACCAATCCAAAACCAAGTACAAGAAAAGAAATAACAAGGATTAAAGCAGAAATAAATGACATAGAGAACAAAAAAACAATAGAAAGGATAAATATCACCAAAAGTTGGTTCTTTGAGAAGATCAACAAGATTGACAAGCCCCTAGCTAGACTGACAAAATCAAAAAGAGAGAAGACCCATATAAACAAAATAATGAATGAAAAAGGTGACATAACTGCAGATCCTGAAGAAATTAAAAAAATTATAAGAGGATATTATGAACAACTGTATGGCAACAAACTGGATAATGTAGAAGAAATGGACAATTTCCTGGAAACATATGAACAACCTAGGCTGACAAGAGAAGAAATAGAAGACCTCAACCAACCCATCACAAGCAAAGAGATCCAATCAGTCATCAAAAATCTTCCCACAAATAAATGCCCAGGGCCAGATGGCTTCACAGGGGAATTCTACCAAACTTTCCAGAAAGAACTGACACCAATCTTACTCAAACTCTTTCAAAACATTGAAAAAAATGGAACACTACCTAACTCATTTTATGAAGCTAACATCAATCTAATACCAAAACCAGGCAAAGATGCTACAAAAAAGGAAAACTACCGGCCAATCTCCCTAATGAATATAGATGCAAAAATCCTCAACAAAATACTTGCAAATCGAATCCAAAGACACATTAAAAAAATCATACACCATGACCAAGTGGGGTTCATTCCAGGCATGCAAGGATGGTTCAACATAAGAAAAACAATCAATGTATTACAACACATTAAAAACTCGAAAGGGAAAAATCAATTGATCATCTCAATAGATGCTGAAAAAGCATTTGACAAAATCCAACATCCCTTTTTGATAAAAACACTTCAAAAGGTAGGAATTGAAGGAAACTTCCTCAACATGATAAAGAGCATATATGAAAAACCCACAGCCAGCATAGTACTCAATGGTGAGAGACTGAAAGCCTTCCCTCTAAGATCAGGAACAAGACAAGGATGCCCGCTGTCACCACTGTTATTCAACATTGTGCTGGAAGTGCTAGCCAGGGCAATCCGGCAAGACAAAGAAATAAAAGGCATCCAAATTGGAAAAGAAGAAGTAAAACTGTCATTGTTTGCAGATGATATGATCTTATATCTAGAAAACCCTGAGAAATCGACGATACACCTTCTAGAGCTAATAAACAAATTTAGCAAAGTAGCGGGATACAAGATTAATGCACATAAGTCAGTAATGTTTCTATATGCTAGAAATGAACAAACTGAAGAGACTCTCAAGAAAAAGATACCATTTTCAATAGCAACTAAAAAAATCAAGTACTTAGGAATAAACTTAACCAAAGATGTAAAAGACCTATACAAAGAAAACTACATAACTCTACTAAAAGAAATAGAAGGGGACCTTAAAAGATGGAAAAATATTCCATGTTCATGGATAGGAAGGCTAAATGTCATTAAGATGTCAATTCTACCCAAACTCATCTACAGATTCAATGCAATCCCAATCAAAATTCCAACAACCTACTTTGCAGACTTGGAAAAGCTAGTTATCAAATTTATTTGGAAAGGGAAGATGCCTCGAATTGCTAAAGACACTCTAAAAAAGAAAAACGAAGTGGGAGGACTTACACTCCCTGACTTTGAAGCTTATTATAAAGCCACAGTTGCCAAAACAGCATGGTACTGGCACAAAGATAGACATATAGATCAATGGAATCGAATTGAGAATTCAGAGATAGACCCTCAGATCTATGGCCGACTGATCTTTGATAAGGCCCCCAAAGTCACCGAACTGAGCCATAATGGTCTTTTCAACAAATGGGGCTGGGAGAGTTGGATATCCATATCCAAAAGAATGAAAGAGGACCCCTACCTCACCCCCTACACAAAAATTAACTCAAAATGGACCAAAGATCTCAATATAAAGAAAGTACCATAAAACTCCTAGAAGATAATGTAGGAAAACATCTTCAAGACCTTGTATTAGGAGGCCACTTCCTAGACTTTACACCCAAAGCACAAGCAACAAAAGAGAAAATAGATAAATGGGAACTCCTCAAGCTTAGAAGTTTCTGCACCTCAAAGGAATTTCTCAAAAAGGTAAAGAGGCAGCCAACTCAATGGGAAAAAATTTTTGGAAACCATGTATCTGACAAAAGACTGATATCTTGCATATACAAAGAAATCCTACAACTCAATGACAATAGTACAGACAGCCCAATTATAAAATGGGCAAAAGATATGAAAAGACAGTTCTCTGAAGAGGAAATACAAATGGCCAAGAAACACATGAAAAAATGTTCAGCTTCACTAGCTATTAGAGAGATGCAAATTAAGACCACAATGAGATACCATCTAACACCGGTTAGAATGGCTGCCATTAAACAAACAGGAAACTACAAATGCTGGAGGGGATGTGGAGAAATTGGAACTCTTATTCATTGTTGGTGGGACTGTATAATGGTTCAGCCACTCTGGAAGTCAGTCTGGCAGTTCCTTAGAAAACTAGATATAGAGCTACCATTCGATCCAGCGATTGCACTCCTCGGTATATACCCGGAAGATCGGAAAGCAGTGACACGAACAGATATCTGCACGCCAATGTTCATAGCAGCATTATTCACAATTGCCAAGAGATGGAAACAACCCAAATGTCCTTCAACAGATGAGTGGATAAATAAAATGTGTATATACCACACGATGGAATACTACGCGGCAGTAAGAAGGAACGATCTGGTGAAACATATGACAACATGGATGAACCTTGAAGACATAATGCTGAGCGAAATAAGCCAGGCACAAAAAGAGAAATATTATATGCTACCACTAATGTGAACTTTGAAAAATGTAAAACAAATGGTTTATAATGTAGAATGTAGGGGAACTAGCAGTAGAGAGCAATTAAGGAAGGGGGAACAATAATCCAAGAAGAACAGATAAGCTATTTAACGTTCTGGGGATGCCCAGAAATGACTATGGTCTGTTAATTTCTGATGGATGTAGTAGGAACAAGTTCACTGAAATGTTGCTATATTATGTAACTTTCTTGGGGTAAAGTAGGAACATGTTGGAAGTTAAGCAGTTATCTTAGGTTAGTTTGTCTTTTTCTTACTCCCTTGTTATGGTCTCTTTGAAATGTTCTTTATTGTATGTTTGTTTTGTTTTTAACTTTTTTTTCATACAGTTGATTTAAAAAAGAAGGGAAAGTTAAAAAAAAAAAAAGAAAAGAAAAAAGACAAACAAGGAAAAAAAAAAAAAAAAAGATGTAGTGCCCCCTTGAGGAGCCTGTGGAGAATGCAGGGGTATTTGCCTACCCCACCTTCATGGTTGCTAACATGACCACAGACATAGGGGACTGGTGGTTTGATGGGTTGAGCCCTCTACCATAAGTTTTACCCTTGGGAAGACGGTTGCTGCAAAGGAGAGGCTAGGCCTCCCTGTATTTGTGCCTAAGAGTCTCCTCCTGAATGCCTCTTTGTTGCTCAGATGTGGCCCTCTCTCTCTGGCTAAGCCAACTTGAAAGGTGAAATCACTGCCCTCCCCCCTACGTGGGATCAGACACCCAGGGAAGTGAATCTCCCTGGCAACGTGGAATATGACTCCCGGGGAGGAATGTAGACCCGGCATCGTGGGATGGAGAACATCTTCTTGACCAAAAGGGGGATGTGAAAGGAAATGAAATAAGCTTCAGTGGCAGAGAGATTCCAAAACAAGCCGAGAGATCACTCTGGTGGGCACTCTTACGCACACTTTAGACAACCTTTTTTAGGTTCTAAAGAATTGGGGTAGCTGGTGGTGGATACCTGAAACTATTAAACTACAACCCAGAACCCATGAATCTCGAAGACAGTTGTATAAAAATGTAGCTTATGAGGGGTGACAGTGGGATTGGGAATGCATAAGGACCAAACTCCACTTTGTCTAGTTTATGGATGGATGTGTAGAAAAGTAGGGGAAGCAAACAAACAGACAAAGGTACCCAGTGTTCTTTTTTACTTCAATTGCTCTTTTTCACTCTAATTATTATTCTTGTTATTTTGTGTGTGTGCTAATGAAGGTGTCAGGGATTGATTTAGGTGATGAATGTACAACTATGTAATGGTATTGTAAACAATCGAAAGTACAATTTGTTTTGTATGACTGCGTGGTATGTGAATATATCTCAATAAAATGATGATTAAAAAAAAAAAAAAAAAAAAAAAACAAAGAGCATTGGCTTGGCCAAGGAGAGCCAAACGTAGCAAAAAGTACACCACGAAAGAACTTTCATGGTGAAATGATTATGTTTGTATCCAGATATGCTGGTAGCGTGTTTATTCGTGGTGGTGCCTCAGGCGCGATAAGACCTGCTTCTTTCAGATGCCCTAGACTGCCATTTGTTTAGCTGGAGTAATGAATGTGCTCATCTGGCTGATATAAAGTATTTCCACAGCCTGTGACTGTGTTTATAGAGAGCGGGAGAGAGACCACAGGCAGCAATTTGTCTTCTTAGGTATCAGCAAAGTCTTCTTCTTTAACAACTAGAGGATTTATTTTTAACTGCTTGACTCGGTGTGTGTCAGATGATTCAGACCGTCAAACTGCAGATTGAAGTACCGAGCGCGGGGGGAAGCTGAAATGGCAGAGGAAAGGGGGCTGGCTGGGAAAAGGGGTGGGATTTAGAGCCGTGCCTCCGTAGCTCTGCCTCCCAATGTGGGAGAGAGTTGAGGGCTTCCAGCAGCACGGGTGTATTTGCAGGTCAAGCTGAGAACTAAAGGGTAATGGCTGCCTCTCGGCTCCTTAAAGACAGAATTGCCCAGTGATTGGGGTATTGTGAGACAGGATCCAGGACCCAGGGACCAGAGTATTCTGAGCATCGTTCTCTGCTCTTTGGCAAATTGAGCTTTTCTCCTGCTTGATGCTGCCTGTCGGGAGAAGCCTCTCACCATGATCGATAGCTCCAAGAAGCAGCACCAGGGCTTCCCAGAGATTTTAACTGCTGGGGATTTTGAACCATTAAAAGAAAAGGAATGCCTTGAGGGGAGCAACCAGAAAAGTCTTAAGGAAGGTCAGTCTGCCTGTGGACAGGGCACAGCGGCCACATTCCTGTTCCTGTCACCCGGTCTAAGCGTGTCTGTCTGCTAACTGTGCTGTGTGTCTCTCCTCTATCCAGTTACGTACCTTTACATTCCAAGTTCTTTGCAATGAAAGCTAAATGCTGCTCTTGGTAGCTGTTACTAAAGATTCATTAACTGATAGAACTCTAGGGATTTTGCAATAACCAATACAGAAAGGGGCCTTATGAGGCCAATCCTCATTTCAATAAAATCCTTCTAGGTTCATTTTGTATATTTCTCATGTTTTCCATTTTTTTTCCTTCTCTGCCCCCCCCCCTTGTGTTTTAGAAGAAGCCATTTCCTTTTCAGTGTTAGTCAGAACACTGTTTATTTTAGGTTTGCAAACATGTGATACCAGGAAAATTCATTTTTTCCTATTAATATATTTGTGGCTTTCATTGTTTAAAATGATTGCTTTAATTAATTATAATGTACACTGCATAATTTTTTTTAACAAAGCAAATAATAAGCTTGAGAATGCTGTCAGTTATTGTTAGTGACCATCATACAGGTATCTCACTGATTCATTTAAGAAAACAGCCAAAGGTAAGGGCATTTCTGTTCTTGTCCTGGCATACAATAGTGTGGCAAGACCAATGGACAGCTTCCTTTATTTTGGCAGCGGAGGTAAGGGCCAGGAGGTACAGAGAATAAGTTTTTCCTGAATTTAAGACAGGACGATCACCACCAACACCCCCTCCCCTCCTCCAGTGCTTGCTTATTTGGAAACTGATTTTCTAGTCCCCTTTGGGGAGAATAAAACCACTTATTAACTTTTTGCTTTTATCTGCTTTCAGCTTCTGCCATCGGCCACCCCCTCACCTCTCCACACGCCCCTTCTCTTCTCATAGAGATCCAGGCAGTAAATGTAGAGTTATCCACCTGAGTAAATCTTCTTCCAGAAAGATATCCCTCCTCTTTTAACCTTAGATATTTGGAATAGGAGAATGTGATGATAGATTGTTACAGATTTAAAAGAGAATAACAAGAACAATAATTTGACTTAACTAGAGTTAAAATACTTTGGGGTATGGGTAGAAAAAATACCTAGATGGAAACAAATGACACACAATGAAGTATAAATAGCTGTTGCTAGGAGCCAAACAATGGAGTTGCCTCTGCTTGTGCACAGCAAGCCTTTTGTAAATGTCTTATAAAATCAATACCAGTGGAATTTTTAGGACACATTTCTGGAAAGTTGGAGGTATAAAGAGAGCTCATTGAGAGGAACTTAAATTTTTTTAAATCATTAATTTAGAATTATCTATCCATCATTTAAGTCAAATTCAAATGTTAAGCTCCTATTAATGCCATGTATTTAAAACAGTGTTTGTACTACTTGAAAAATTGGCAAAATACTAGAAAATGGAATAGGAAAAATAAAAAGATGTCACAGTAGCAGAGTATGATAATCATATAAAGCAAGGATTAAAATATAAAACCAAGGAGGAGACTTGTCGACAGGAACAGCAGACTAGAGTTGAAATGGTTGCTTAATGTACAGATTCTTTCCCTAACAATTCCAACCATGCTTTCGGTTCATACATGTGCAACAGGATAATGTCAGATGAGCGTGGACTCCGCAGTTAGATAGACGTACTTGGATTCAAATCTCAGCTGCACCATTTACTTTCTTTGTGACCCAGGACTAGTTCACTGCTCTGAACCTTAATTTCCTCATGTATACAATGAGGATAAATAATAACTACTACATAGTGTTTTTATGTGATGCCTGTTTTAGTGCCAGTTTCTCATCCTCCTTGTTTTTTTTTTAACCCTTTGTTATTTTCCCTTTCTATTTAAAATTTTAATGTTAAATCCTGCATTTATAAAATAGAAAAGTATTTTGTACATTGTGGTATAAATTCATAGCTGTGAAGAGGTAGGGAGAGAACTTTCATATTTCAAAACACTCTACAGAAGTGATTGGATAATAAAATTCATCTATTGCACCACAAAAAAAAAAAATAGATTCTGGACACTCATAGTACAAGACTAGAGGAAGTTGAACAACGAATCAGTGACCTCGAAGATGACAGAATGGAAAATGAAAGCATAAAAGAAAGAAAGGGGAAAAAAATTGAAAAAATCAAAATGGACCTCAGGAATATGATAGATAATATGAAACATCCAAATATAAGACTCATTGGTGTCCCAGAAGGGGAAGAAAAGGGTAAAGGTCTAGGAAGAGTATTCAAAGAAATTGTTGGGGAAAACTTCCCAAATCTTCTAAACAACATAAATACACAAATCATAAATGCTCAGCAAACTCCAAATAGAATGAGTCCAAATAAACCCACTCCGAGACATATACTGATCACACTATCAAACACAGAAGAGAAGGAGCAAGTTCTGAAAGCAGCAAGAGAAAAGCAATTCACCACATACAAAGGAAACAGCATAAGACTAAGTAGTGACTACTCAGCAGCCACCATGGAGGCGAAGAATGCAGTGGCACGATATTTTTAAAATTCTGAGTGAGAAAATTTCCAGCCAAGAATACTTTATCCAGCAAAGCTCTCCTTCAAATTTGAGGGAGAGCTTAAATTTTTCACAGACAAACAAATGCTGAGAGAATTTGCTAACAAGAGACCTGCCCTACTGGAGATTCTCAAGGGAGCCCTACAGACAGAGAAACAAAGAAGTACAGAGAGACTTGGAGAAAGGTTCAGTACTAAAGAGATTCGGTATGGGTACAATAAAGGATATTAATAGAGAGAGGGAAAATATGGCAAACATAATCCAAAGGATAAGATGGCTGATTCAAGAAATGCCTTCACGGTTTTAACGTTGAATGTAAATGGATTAAACTCCCCAATTAAAAGATATAGATTCGCAGAATGGATAAAAAAAAATGAACCATCAATATGTTGCATAAAAGAGACTCATCTTAGACACAGGGACACAAAGAAACTGAAAGTGAAAGGATGGAAAAAAATATTTCATGCAAGCTACAGCCAAAGAAAGCAGGTGGTAGCAATATTAATCTCAGATAAAATAGACTTTCAATGCAGGGATGTTTTGAGAGACAAAGAAGGCCACTACATACTAATAAAAGGGGCAATTCAGCAAGAAGAAATAACAATCGTAAATGTCTATGCACCCAATCAAGGTGCCACAAAATACATGAGAGAACATTGGCAAAACTAAAGGAAGCAATTGATGTTTCCACAATAATTGTGGGAGACTTCAACACATCACTCTCTCCTATAGATAGATCAACCAGACAGAAGACCAATAAGGAAATTGAAAACCTAAACAATCTGATAAATGAATTAGATTTAACAGACATTGTACAGGACATTACATCCAAATCACCAGGATACACATACTTTTCTAGTGCTCACGGAACTTTCTCCAGAATAGATCATATGCTGGGACATAAAACAAGCCTCAATAAATTTAAAAAGATTGAAATTATTCAAAGCACATTCTCTGACCACAATGGAATACAATTAGAAGTCAATAACCAACAGAGACTTAGGAAATTCACAAATACCTGGAGGTTTAAACAACACACTCCTAAACAATCAGTGGGTTAAAGAAGAAATAGCAAGAGAAATTGCTAAATATATAGAGACGAATGAAAATGAGAACACAACATACCAAAACCTATGGGATGCAGCAAAAGCAGTGCTAAGGGGGAATTTATAGCACTAAACGCATATATTAAAAAGGAAGAAAGAGCCAAAATCAAAGAACTAATGGATCAACTGAAGAAGCTAGAAAATGAACAGCAAAACCAATCCAAAACCAAGTACAAGAAAAGAAATAACAAGGATTAAGCAGAAATACATGACATAGAGAACAAAAAAACAATAGAAAGGATAAATATCACCAAAAGTTGGTTCTTGAGAAGATCAACAAGATTGACAAGCCCCTAGCTAGACTGACAAAATCAAAAGAGAGAAGACCCATATAAACAAAATAATGAATGAAAAGGTGACATAACTGCAGATTCCTGAAGAAATTAAAAAAATTATAAGAGGATATTATGAACAACTGTATGGCAACAAACTGGATAATGTAGAAGAAACGGACAATTTCCTGGAAACATATGAACAACCTAGACTGACAAGAGAAGAAATAGAAGACCTCAACCAACCCATCACAAGCAAAGAGATCCAATCAGTCATCAAAAATCTTCCCACAAATAAATGCCCAGGGCCAGATGGCTTCACAGGGGAATTCTACCAAACTTTCCAGAAAGAACTGACACCAATCTTACTCAAACTCTTTCAAAACATTGAAAAAAATGGAACACTACCTAACTCATTTTATGAAGCTAACATCAATCTAATACCAAAACCAGGCAAAGATGCTACAAAAAAGGAAAACTACCGGCCAATCTCCCTAATGAATATAGATGCAAAAATCCTCAACAAAATACTTGCAAATCGAATCCAAAGACACATTAAAAAAATCATACACCATGACCAAGTGGGGTTCATTCCAGGCATGCAAGGATGGTTCAACATAAGAAAAACAATCAATGTATTACAACACATTAAAAACTCGAAAGGGAAAAATCAATTGATCATCTCAATAGATGCTGAAAAAGCATTTGACAAAATCCAACATCCCTTTTTGATAAAAACACTTCAAAAGGTAGGAATTGAAGGAAACTTCCTCAACATGATAAAGAGCATATATGAAAAACCCACAGCCAGCATAGTACTCAATGGTGAGAGACTGAAAGCCTTCCCTCTAAGATCAGGAACAAGACAAGGATGCCCGCTGTCACCCACTGTTATTCAACATTGTGCTGGAAGTGCTAGCCAGGGCAATCCGGCAAGACAAAGAAATAAAAGGCATCCAAATTGGAAAAGAAGAAGTAAAACTGTCATTGTTTGCAGATGATATGATCTTATATCTAGAAAACCCTGAGAAATCGACGATACACCTTCTAGAGCTAATAAACAAATTTAGCAAAGTAGCGGGATACAAGATTAATGCACATAAGTCAGTAATGTTTCTATATGCTAGAAATGAACAAACTGAAGAGACTCTCAAGAAAAAGATACCATTTTCAATAGCAACTAAAAAAATCAAGTACTTAGGAATAAACTTAACCAAAGATGTAAAGACCTATACAAAGAAAAACTACATAACTCTACTAAAAGAAATAGAAGGGGACCTTAAAAGATGGAAAAATATTCCATGTTCATGGATAGGAAGGCTAAATGTCATTAAGATGTCAATTCTACCCAAACTCATCTACAGATTCAATGCAATCCCAATCAAAATTCCAACAACCTACTTTGCAGACTTGGAAAAGCTAGTTATCAAATTTATTTGGAAAGGGAAGATGCCTCGAATTGCTAAAGACACTCTAAAAAAGAAAAACGAAGTGGGAGGACTTACACTCCCTGACTTTGAAGCTTATTATAAAGCCACAGTTGCCAAAACAGCATGGTACTGGCACAAAGATAGACATATAGATCAATGGAATCGAATTGAGAATTCAGAGATAGACCCTCAGATCTATGGCCGACTGATCTTTGATAAGGCCCCCAAAGTCACCGAACTGAGCCATAATGGTCTTTTCAACAAATGGGGCTGGGAGAGTTGGATATCCATATCCAAAAGAATGAAAGAGGACCCCTACCTCACCCCCTACACAAAAATTAACTCAAAATGGACCAAAGATCTCAATATAAAGAAAGTACCATAAAACTCCTAGAAGATAATGTAGGAAAACATCTTCAAGACCTTGTATTAGGAGGCCACTTCCTAGACTTTACACCCAAAGCACAAGCAACAAAAGAGAAAATAGATAAATGGGAACTCCTCAAGCTTAGAAGTTTCTGCACCTCAAAGGAATTTCTCAAAAAGGTAAAGAGGCAGCCAACTCAATGGGAAAAAATTTTTGGAAACCATGTATCTGACAAAAGACTGATATCTTGCATATACAAAGAAATCCTACAACTCAATGACAATAGTACAGACAGCCCAATTATAAAATGGGCAAAAGATATGAAAAGACAGTTCTCTGAAGAGGAAATACAAATGGCCAAGAAACACATGAAAAATGTTCAGCTTCACTAGCTATTAGAGAGATGCAAATTAAGACCCCAATGAGATACCATCTAACACCGGTTAGAATGGCTGCCATTAAACAAACAGGAAACTACAAATGCTGGAGGGGATGTGGAGAAATTGGAACTCTTATTCATTGTTGGTGGGACTGTATAATGGTTCAGCCACTCTGGAAGTCAGTCTGGCAGTTCCTTAGAAAACTAGATATAGAGCTACCATTCGATCCAGCGATTGCACTACTCGGTATATAACCGGAAGATCGGAAAGCAGTGACACGAACAGATATCTGCACGCCAATGTTCATAGCAGCATTATTCACAATTGCCAAGAGATGGAAACAACCCAAATGTCCTTCAACAGATGAGTGGATAAATAAAATGTGGTATATACACACGATGGAATACTACGCGGCAGTAAGAAGGAACGATCTGGTGAAACATATGACAACATGGATGAACCTTGAAGACATAATGCTGAGCGAAATAAGCCAGGCACAAAAAGAGAATATTATATGCTACCCACTAATGTGAACTTTGAAAATGTAAAACAAATGGTTTATAATGTAGAATGTAGGGGAACTAGCAGTAGAGAGCAATTAAGGAAGGGGGAACAATAATCCAAGAAGAACAGATAAGCTATTTAACGTTCTGGGGATGCCCAGAAATGACTATGATCTGTTAATTTCTGATGGATGTAGTAGGAACAAGTTCACTGAAATGTTTGCTATATTATGTAACTTTCTTGGGGTAAAGTAGGAACATGTTGGAAGTTAAGCAGTTATCTTAGGTTAGTTGTCTTTTTCTTACTCCCCTTGTTATGGTCTCTTTGAAATGTTCTTTTATTGTATGTTTGTTTTGTTTTTAACTTTTTTTTTTCATACAGTTGATTTAAAAAAGAAGGGAAAGTTAAAAAAAAAAAAGAAAAGAAAAAAGACAAACAAGGAAAAAAAAAAAAAAAAAGATGTAGTGCCCCCTTGAGGAGCCTGTGGAGAATGCAGGGGTATTTGCCTACCCCACCTTCATGGTGCTAACATGACCACAGACATAGGGGACTGGTGGTTTGATGGGTTGAGCCCTCTACCATAAGTTTTACCCTTGGGAAGACGGTTTGCTGCAAAGGAGAGGCTAGGCCTCCCTGTATTTGTGCCTAAGAGTCTCCTCCTGAATGCCTCTTTGTTGCTCAGATGTGGCCCTCTCTCTCTGGCTAAGCCAACTTGAAAGGTGAAATCACTGCCCTCCCCCCTACGTGGGATCAGACACCCAGGGAAGTGAATCTCCCTGGCAACGTGGAATATGACTCCCGGGGAGGAATGTAGACCCGGCATCGTGGGATGGAGAACATCTTCTTGACCAAAAGGGGGATGTGAAAGGAAATGAAATAAGCTTCAGTGGCAGAGAGATTCCAAAACAAGCCGAGAGATCACTCTGGTGGGCACTCTTACGCACACTTTAGACAACCTTTTTTTAGGTTCTAAAGAATTGGGGTAGCTGGTGGTGGATACCTGAAACTATTAAACTACAACCCCAGAACCCATGAATCTCAAAGACAGTTGTATAAAAATGTAGCTTATGAGGGGTGACAGTGGGATTGGGAATGCCATAAGGACCAAACTCCACTTTGTCTAGTTTATGGATGGATGTGTAGAAAAGTAGGGGAAGCAAACAAACAGACAAAGGTACCCAGTGTTCTTTTTTACTTCAATTGCTCTTTTTCACTCTAATTATTATTCTTGTTATTTTTGTGTGTGTGCTAATGAAGGTGTCAGGGATTGATTTAGGTGATGAATGTACAACTATGTAATGGTATTGTAAACAATCGAAAGTACAATTTGTTTTGTATGACTGCATGGTATGTGAATATATCTCAATAAAATGATGATTAAAAAAAAAAAAAAAAAAAACAAAGAGCCTTGGCTTGGCCAAGGGAGAGCCAAACGTAGCAAAAAGTACACCACGAAAGAAACTTCATGGTGAAATGATTATGTTTGTATCCAGATATGCTGGTAGCGTGTTTATTCGTGGGTGGTGCCTCAGGCGCGATAAGACCTGCTTCTTTCAGATGCCCTAGACTGCCATTTGTTAGCTGGGAGTAATGAATGTGCTCATCTGGCTGATATAAAGTATTTCCCACAGCCTGTGACTGTGTTTATAGAGAGCGGGAGAGAGACCACAGGCAGCAATTTGTCTTCTTAGGTATCAGCAAAGTCTTCTTCTTTAACAACTAGAGGATTATTTTTAACTGCTTGACTCGGGGTGTGTCAGATGATTCAGACCGTCAAACTGCAGATTGAAAGTACCGAGCGCGGGGGAAGCTGTGAATGAAATGGCAGAGGAAAGGGGGCTGGCTGGGAAAAGGGGGGGATTTCAGAGCCGTTGCCTCAGTAGCTCTGCCTCCCAATGTGGGAGAGAGTTGAGGGCTTCCAGCAGCACGGGTGTATTTGCAGGTCAAGCTGAGAACTAAAGGGTAATGGCTGCCTCTCGGCTCCTTAAAGACAGAATTGCCCAGTGATTGGGGTATTGTGAGACAGGATCCAGGACCCAGGGACCAGAGTATTCTGAGCATCGTTCTCTGCTCTTTGGCAAATTGAGCTTTTCTCCTGCTTGCTGCTGCCTGTCGGGAGAAGCCCTCTCACCATGATCGATAGCTCCAAGAAGCAGCACCAGGGCTTCCCAGAGATTTTAACTGCTGGGGATTTTGAACCATTAAAAGAAAGGAATGCCTTGAGGGGAGCAACCAGAAAAGTCTTAAGGAAGGTCAGTCTGCCTGTGGACAGGGCACAGCGGCCACATTCCTGTTCCTGTCACCCGGTCCTAAGCGTTGTTTGTCTGTCTGCTAACTGTGCTGTGTGTCTCTCCTCTATCCAGTTACGTACCTTTACATTCCAAGTTCTTTGCAATGAAAGCTAAATGCTGCTCTTGGTAGCTGTTACTAAAGATTCATTAACTGATAGAACTCTAGGGATTTTGCAATAACCAATACAGAAAGGGGCCTTATGAGGCCAATCCTCATTTCAATAAATCCTTCTAGGTTCATTTTGTATATTTCTCATGTTTTCCATTTTTTTTTTCCTTCTCTGCCCCCCCCCCCCTTGTGTTTTAGAAGAAGCCATTTCCTTTCAGTGTTAGTCAGAACACTGTTTATTTTAGGTTTGCAAACATGTGATACCAGGAAATTCATTTTTCCTATTAATATATTTGTGGCTTTCATTGTTTAAAATTGATTGCTTTAATTAATTATAATGTACACTGCATAATTTTTTTTTAACAAAGCAAATAATAAGCTTGAGAATGCTGTCAGTTATGGTTAGTGACCATCATACAGGTATCTCACTGATTCATTTAAGAAAACAGCCAAAGGTAAGGGCATTTCTGTTCTGTCCTGGCATACAATAGTGTGGCAAGACCAATGGACAGCTTCCTTTATTTTGGCAGCGGAGGTAAGGGCCAGGAGGTACAGAGAATAAGTTTTTTCCTGAATTTAAGACAGGACGATCACCACCAAACACCCCCTCCCCTCCTCCAGTGCTTGCTTATTTGGAAACTGATTTTCTAGTCCCCTTTGGGGAGATAAAACCACTTATTACTTTTTGCTTTTATCTGCTTTCAGCTTCTGCCCATCGGCCAACCCCCTCCCTCTCCACCGCCCCTTCTCTTCTCAAGGAGATCCAGGCAGTAAATGTAGAGTTATCCACTGAGTAAATCTTCTTCCCCAGAAAGATATCCCTCCTCTTTTAACCTTAGTATTTGGAATAGGAGAACTGTGATGATAGATTGTTACAGATTTAAAAGAGAATAACAAGAAACAATAATTTGACCTAACTAGAGTTAACATACTTTGGGGTATGGGTAGAAAAAATACCTAGATGGAAAACAAATGACACACAATGAAGTATAAATAGCTGTTGCTAGGCTAGGAGCCAAAACAATGGAGTTGTCCTCTGCTTGTGCACAGCAAGCCTTTTGTAAATGTCTTATAAAATCAATACCAGTGGAATTTTTAGGACACATTTCTGGAAGTTGGAGGTATAAAGAGGAGCTCATTGAGAGGAACTTTAAATTTTTTTAACTCATTAATTTAGAATATCTATCCATCATTTAAGTCAAATTCAAATGTTAAGCTCCTATTAATGCCATGTATTTAAAACAGTGTTTGTACTACTTGAAAAATTGGCAAAATACTAGAAAATGGAATAGGAAAATAAAAAGATGTCACAGTAGCAGAGTATGATAATCATATAAAGCAAGGATTAAAATATAAAAACCAAGGAGGAGACTTGTCGACAGGAACAGCAGACTAGAGTTGAAATGGTTGCTTAATGTACAGATTCTTTCCCTAACAATTCCAACCATGCTTTCGGTTCATACATGTGCAAACAGGATAATGTCAGATGAGCGTGGACCTCCGCAGTTAGATAGACGTACTTGGATTCAAATCTCAGCTGCACCATTTACTTTCTTTGTGACCCAGGACTAGTTCACTGCTCTGAACCTTAATTCTCTCATGTATACAATGAGGATAAATAATAACTACTACATAGTGTTTTTATGTGATGCCTGTTTTAGTGCCAGTTTCTCATCCTCCTTGTTTTTTTTTAACCCTTTGTTATTTTCCCTTTCTATTTAAAATTTTAATGTTAAATCCTGCATTTATAAAATAGAAAAGTATTTTGTACATTGTGGTATAAATTGATAGCTGTGAAGAGGTAGGGGAGAGAACTTTCATATTTCAAAACACTCTACAGAAGTGATTGGATAATAAAAATTCATCTATTGCACCACAAAAAAAAAAAAAAATAGATTCTGGACACTCATAGTACAAGACTAGAGGAAGTTGAACAACGAATCAGTACCTCGAAGATGACAGAATGGAAAATGAAAGCATAAAAGAAAGAAAGGGGAAAAAAATTGAAAAACTCAAAATGGACCTCAGGATATGATAGATAATATGAAACTCCAAATATAAGACTCATTGGTGTCCCAGGAAGGGGAAGAAAGGAGAAGGTAAAGGTCTAGGAAGAGTATTCAAAGAAATTGTTGGGGAAAACTTCCCAAATCTTCTAAACAACATAAATACACAAATCATAAATGCTCAGCGAAACTCCAAATAGAATAAGTCCAAATAAACCCACTCCGAGGACATATACTGATCACACTGTCAAACATAGAAGAGAAGGAGCAAGTTCTGAAAGCAGCAAGAGAAAGCAATTCACCACATACAAAGGAAACAGCATAAGACTAAGTAGTGACTACTCAGCAGCCACCATGGAGGCGAGAAGGCAGTGGCACGATATATTTAAAATTCTGAGTGAGAGGAAATTTCCAGCCAAGAATACTTTATCCAGCAAAAGCTCTCCTTCAAATTTGAGGGAGAGCTTAAATTTTTCACAGACAAACAAATGCTGAGAGAATTTGCTAACAAGAGACCTGCCCTACTGGAGATCTAAAGGGAGCCCTACAGACAGAGAAACAAAGACAGGTACAGAGAGACTTGGAGAAAGGTTCAGTACTAAAGAGATTCGGTATGGGTACAATAAAGGATATTAATAGAGAGAGGGAAAAATATGGCAAACATAATCCAAAGGATAAGATGGCCTGATTCAAGAAATGCCTTCACGGTTTTAACGTTGAATGTAAATGGATTAAACTCCCCAATTAAAAGATATAGATTCGCAGAATGGATCAAAAAAAATGAACCATCAATATGTTGCATACAAGAGACTCATCTTAGACACAGGGACACAAAGAAACTGAAAGTGAAAGGATGGAAAAAAATATTTCATGCAAGCTACAGCCAAAAGAAAGCAGGTGTAGCAATATTAATCTCAGATAAAATAGACTTCAAATGCAGGGATGTTTTGAGAGACAAAGAAGGCCACTACATACTAATAAAAGGGGCAATTCAGCAAGAAGAAATAACAATCGTAAATGTCTATGCACCCAATCAAGGTGCCACAAAATACATGAGAGAAACATTGGCAAAACTAAAGGAAGCAATTGATGTTTCCACAATAATTGTGGGAGACTTCAACACATCACTCTCTCCTATAGATAGATCAACCAGACAGAAGACCAATAAGGAAATTGAAAACCTAAACAATCTGATAAATGAATTAGATTTAACAGACATCTACAGGACATTACATCCCAAATCACCAGGATACACATACTTTTCTAGTGCTCACGGAACTTTCTCCAGAATAGATCATATGCTGGGACATAAAACAAGCCTCAATAAATTTAAAAGATTGAAATTATTCAAAGCACATTCTCTGACCACAATGGAATACAATTAGAAGTCAATAACCATCAGAGACTTAGAAATTCACAAATACCTGGAGGTTAAACAACACACTCCTAAACAATCAGTGGGTTAAAGAAGAAATAGCAAGAGAAATTGCTAAATATATAGAGACGAATGAAAATGAGAACACAACATACCAAAACCTATGGGATGCAGCAAAAGCAGTGCTAAGGGGGAAATTTATAGCACTAAACGCATATATTAAAAAGGAAGAAAGAGCCAAAATCAAAGAACTAATGGATCAACTGAAGAAGCTAGAAAATGAACAGCAAACCAATCCTAAACCAAGTACAAGAAAAGAAATAACAAGGATTTAAAGCAGAAATAAATGACATAGAGAACAAAAAAACAATAGAAGGATAAATATCACCAAAGTTGGTTCTTTGAGAAGATCAACAAGATTGACAAGCCCCTAGCTAGACTGACAAAATCAAAAAGAGAGAAGACCCATATAAACAAAATAATGAATGAAAAAGGTGACATAACTGCAGATCCTGAAGAAATTAAAAAATTATAAGAGGATATTATGAACAACTGTATGGCAACAAACTGGATAATGTAGAAGAAATGGACAATTTCCTGGAAACATATGAACAACCTAGACTGACCAGAGAAGAAATAGAAGACCTCAACCAACCCATCACAAGCAAAGAGATCCAATCAGTCATCAAAAATCTTCCCACAAATAAATGCCCAGGGCCAGATGGCTTCACAGGGGAATTCTACCAAACTTTCCAGAAAGAACTGACACCAATCTTACTCAAACTCTTTCAAAACATTGAAAAAATGGAACACTACCTAACTCATTTTATGAAGCTAACATCAATCTAATACCAAAACCAGGCAAAGATGCTACAAAAAAGGAAAACTACCGGCCAATCTCCCTAATGAATATAGATGCAAAAATCCTCAACAAAATACTTGCAAATCGAATCCAAAGACACATTAAAAAAATCATACACCATGACCAAGTGGGGTTCATTCCAGGCATGCAAGGATGGTTCAACATAAGAAAAACAATCAATGTATTACAACACATTAAAAACTCGAAAGGGAAAAATCAATTGATCATCTCAATAGATGCTGAAAAAGCATTTGACAAAATCCAACATCCCTTTTTTGATAAAAACACTTCAAAAGGTAGGAATTGAAGGAAACTTCCTCAACATGATAAAGAGCATATATGAAAAACCCACAGCCAGCATAGTACTCAATGGTGAGAGACTGAAAGCCTTCCCTCTAAGATCAGGAACAAGACAAGGATGCCCGCTGTCACCACTGTTATTCAACATTGTGCTGGAAGTGCTAGCCAGGGCAATCCGGCAAGACAAAGAAATAAAAGGCATCCAAATTGGAAAAGAAGAAGTAAAACTGTCATTGTTTGCAGATGATATGATCTTATATCTAGAAAACCCTGAGAAATCAACGATACACCTACTAGAGCTAATAAACAAATTTAGCAAAGTAGCGGGATACAAGATTAATGCACATAAGTCAGTAATGTTTCTATATGCTAGAAATGAACAAACTGAAGAGACACTCAAGAAAAAGATACCATTTTCAATAGCAACTAAAAAAATCAAGTACCTAGGAATCAACTTAACCAAAGATGTAAAAGACCTATACAAAGAAAACTACATAACTCTACTAAAAGAAATAGAAGGGGACCTTAAAAGATGGAAAAATATTCCATGTTCATGGATAGGAAGGCTAAATGTCATTAAGATGTCAATTCTACCCAAACTCATCTACAGATTCAATGCAATCCCAATCAAAATTCCAACAACCTACTTTGCAGACTTGGAAAAGCTAGTTATCAAATTTATTTGGAAAGGGAAGATGCCTCGAATTGCTAAAGACACTCTAAAAAAGAAAAACGAAGTGGGAGGACTTACACTCCCTGACTTTGAAGCTTATTATAAAGCCACAGTTGCCAAAACAGCATGGTACTGGCACAAAGATAGACATATAGATCAATGGAATCGAATTGAGAATTCAGAGATAGACCCTCAGATCTATGGCCGACTGATCTTTGATAAGGCCCCCAAAGTCACCGAACTGAGCCATAATGGTCTTTTCAACAAATGGGGCTGGGAGAGTTGGATATCCATATCCAAAAGAATGAAAGAGGACCCCTACCTCACCCCCTACACAAAAATTAACTCAAAATGGACCAAAGATCTCAATATAAAAGAAAGTACCATAAAACTCCTAGAAGATAATGTAGGAAAACATCTTCAAGACCTTGTATTAGGAGGCCACTTCCTAGACTTTACACCCAAAGCACAAGCAACAAAAGAGAAAATAGATAAATGGGAACTCCTCAAGCTTAGAAGTTTCTGCACCTCAAAGGAATTTCTCAAAAAGGTAAAGAGGCAGCCAACTCAATGGGAAAAAATTTTTGGAAACCATGTATCTGACAAAAGACTGATATCTTGCATATACAAAGAAATCCTACAACTCAATGACAATAGTACAGACAGCCCAATTATAAAATGGGCAAAAGATATGAAAAGACAGTTCTCTGAAGAGGAAATACAAATGGCCAAGAAACACATGAAAAAATGTTCAGCTTCACTAGCTATTAGAGAGATGCAAATTAAGACCACAATGAGATACCATCTAACACCGGTTAGAATGGCTGCCATTAAACAAACAGGAAACTACAAATGCTGGAGGGGATGTGGAGAAATTGGAACTCTTATTCATTGTTGGTGGGACTGTATAATGGTTCAGCCACTCTGGAAGTCAGTCTGGCAGTTCCTTAGAAAACTAGATATAGAGCTACCATTCGATCCAGCGATTGCACTTCTCGGTATATACCCGGAAGATCGGAAAGCAGTGACACGAACAGATATCTGCACGCCAATGTTCATAGCAGCATTATTCACAATTGCCAAGAGATGGAAACAACCCAAATGTCCTTCAACAGATGAGTGGATAAATAAAATGTGGTATATACACACGATGGAATACTACGCGGCAGTAAGAAGGAACGATCTGGTGAAACATATGACAACATGGATGAACCTTGAAGACATAATGCTGAGCGAAATAAGCCAGGCACAAAAAGAGAAATATTATATGCTACCACTAATGTGAACTTTGAAAAATGTAAAACAAATGGTTTATAATGTAGAATGTAGGGGAACTAGCAGTAGAGAGCAATTAAGGAAGGGGGAACAATAATCCAAGAAGAACAGATAAGCTATTTAACGTTCTGGGGATGCCCAGAAATGACTATGGTCTGTTAATTTCTGATGGATGTAGTAGGAACAAGTTCACTGAAATGTTGCTATATTATGTAACTTTCTTGGGGTAAAGTAGGAACATGTTGGAAGTTAAGCAGTTATCTTAGGTTAGTTGTCTTTTTCTTACTCCCTTGCTATGGTCTCTTTGAAATGTTTTTTTATTGTATGTTTGTTTTCTTTTTAACTTTTTTTTTCATACAGTTGATTTGAAAAAAGAAGGGAAAGTTAAAAAAAAAAAAGAAAAGAAAAAAGACAAACAAGGAAAAAAAAAAAAAAAAGATTTTATTGCCCCCTTGAGGAGCCTGTGGAGAATGCAGGGGTATTCGCCTACCCCACCTCCATGGTTGCTAACATGACCACAGACATAGGGGACTGGTGGTTTGATGGGTTGAGCCCTCTACCATAAGTTTTACCCTTGGGAAGACGGTTGCTGCAAAGGAGAGGCTAGGCCTCCCTGTATTTGTGCCTAAGAGTCTCCTCCTGAATGCCTCTTTGTTGCTCAGATGTGGCCCTCTCTCTCTGGCTAAGCCAACTTGAAAGGTGAAATCACTGCCCTCCCCCCTACGTGGGATCAGACACCCAGGGAAGTGAATCTCCCTGGCAACGTGGAATATGACTCCCGGGGAGGAATGTAGACCCGGCATCGTGGGATGGAGAACATCTTCTTGACCAAAAGGGGGATGTGAAAGGAAATGAAATAAGCTTCAGTGGCAGAGAGATTCCAAAACGAGCCGAGAGATCACTCTGGTGGGCACTCTTACGCACACTTTAGACAACCTTTTTTAGGTTCTAAAGAATTGGGGTAGCTGGTGGTGGATACCTGAAACTATTAAACTACAACCCAGAACCCATGAATCTCGAAGACAGTTGTATAAAAATGTAGCTTATGAGGGGTGACAGTGGGATTGGGAATGCCATAAGGACCAAACTCCACTTTGTCTAGTTTATGGATGGATGTGTAGAAAAGTAGGGGAAGCAAACAAACAGACAAAGGTACCCTAGTGTTCTTTTTTACTTCAATTGCTCTTTTTCACTCTAATTATTATTCTTGTTATTTTTGTGTGTGTGCTAATGAAGGTGTCAGGGATTGATTTAGGTGATGAATGTACAACTATGTAATGGTACTGTAAACAATCGAAAGTACAATTTGTTTTGTATGACTGCGTGGTATGTGAATATATCTCAATAAAATGATGATTAAAAAAAAAAAAAAAAAAAAAAAAAAACAAAGAGCATTGGCTTGGCCAAGGAGAGCCAAAACGTAGCAAAAAGTACACCACGAAAGAACTTCATGGTGAATGATATGTTTGTATCCAGATATGCGGGTAGCGTTGTTTATTCGTGGTGGTGCCTCAGGCGCGATAAGACCTGCTTCTTCAGATTGCCCTAGACTGCCATTTGTTTAGCTGGAGTAATGAATGTGCTCATATGGCTGATATAAGTATTTCCACAGCCTGTGAGGTGTTTATAGAGAGCGGGAGAGAGAGACCACAGGCAGCAATTTGTCTTCTTAGGTATCAGCAAAGTCTTCTTCTTTAACAACTAGAGGATTTATTTTAACTGCTTGACTCGGTGTGTGTCAGATGATTCAGACCGTCAAACTGCAGATTGAAAGTACCGAGCGCGGGGGAAGCTGAAATGGCAGAGGAAAGGGGGCTGGCTGGGAAAAGGGGTGGGATTTCAGAGCCGTGCCTCCGTAGCTCTGCCTCCCAATGTGGGAGAGAGTTGAGGGCTTCCAGCAGCACGGGTGTATTTGCAGGTCAAGCTGAGAAAAAGGGTAATGGCTGCCTCTCGGCTCCTTAAAGACAGAATTGCCCAGTGATTGGGGTATTGTGAGACAGGATCCAGGACCCAGGGACCAGAGTATTCTGAGCATCGTTCTCTGCTCTTTGGCAAATTGAGCTTTTCTCCTGCTTGATGCTGCCTGTCGGAGAAGCCTCTCACCATGATCGATAGCTCCAAGAAGCAGCACCAGGGCTTCCCAGAGATTTTAACTGCTGGGGATTTTGAACCATTAAAAGAAAAGGAATGCCTTGAGGGGAGCAACCAGAAAAAGTCTTAAGGAAGGTCAGTCTGCCTGTGGACAGGGCACAGCGGCCACATTCCTGTTCCTGTCACCCGGTCTAAGCGTGTCTGTTGCTAACTGTGCTGTGTGTCTCTCCTCTATCCAGTTACGTACCTTTATTCCAAGTTCTTTGCAATGAAAGCTAAATGCTGCTTAGCTGTTACTAAAGATTCATTAACTGATAGAACTCTAGGGATTTTGCAATAACCAATACAGAAGGGGCCTTATGAGGCCAATCCTCATTTCAATAAAATCCTTCTAGGTTCATTTGTATATTCTCATGTTTTCCATTTTTTTTCCTTCTCTCCCCCCCCTTCTGTTTTAGAAGAAGCCATTTCCTTTTCAGTGTTAGTCAGAACACTGTTTATTTTAGGTTTGCAAACATGTGATACCAGGAAAATTCATTTTTTCCTATTAATATATTTGTGGCTTTCATTGTTTAAAATGATTGCTTAATTAATTATAATGTACACTGCATAATTTTTTTTAACAAAGCAAATAATAAGCTTGAGAATGCTGTCAGTTATTGTTAGTGACCATCATACAGGTATCTCACTGATTCATTTAAGAAAACGGCCAAAGGTAAGGGCATTTCTGTTCTTGTCCTGGCATACAATAGTGTGGCAAGACCAATGGACAGCTTCCTTTATTTTGGCAGCGGAGGTAAGGGCCAGGAGGTACAGAGAATAAGTTTTTCCTAAATTTAAGACAGGACGATCACCACCAACACCCCCTCCCCTCCTCCAGTGCTTGCTTATTGGAAACTGATTTTCTAGTCCCCTTTGGGGAGAATAAAACCATTATTAACTTTTTGCTTTTTATCTGCTTTCAGCTTCTGCCATCGGCCACCCCCTCACCTCTCCACACGCCCCTTCTCTTCTCATAGAGATCCAGGCAGTAAATGTAGAGTTATCCACCTGAGTAAATCTTCTTCCAGAAAGATATCCCTCCTCTTTTAACCTTAGATATTTGGAATAGGAGAATGTGATGATAGATTGTTACAGATTTAAAAGAGAATAACAAGAAACAATAATTTGACTTAACTAGAGTTAAAATACTTTGGGGTATGGGTAGAAAAAACACCTAGATGGAAACAAATGACACACAATGAAGTATAAATAGCTGTGCTAGGAGCCAAACAATGGAGTTGCCCTCTGCTTGTGCACAGCAAGCCTTATTGTAAATAGTCTTATAAAATCAATACCAGTGGAATTTTTAGGGACACATTTCTGGAAAGTTGGAGGTATAGAAAGAGAGCTCATTGAGAGGAACTAAATTTTTTTAAATCATTAATTTAGAATTATTCTATCCATCATTTAAGTCAAATTCAAATGTAAGCTCCTATTAATGCCATGTATTTAAAACGTGTTTGTACTACTTGAAAAATTGGCAAAATACTAGAAAATGGAATAGGAAAAATAAAAAGATGTCACAGTAGCAGAGGTATGATAATCATATAAAGCAAGGATTAAAAATATAAAAACCAAGGAGGGAGACTTGTCGACAGTGAACAGCAGACTAGAGTTGAAATGGTTGCTTAATGTACAGATTCTTTCCCTAACAATTCCAAACCATGCTTTCGGTTCATACATGTGCAACAGGATAATGTCAGATGAGCGTGGACTCCGCAGTTAGATAGACGTACTTGGATTCAAATCTCAGCTGCACCATTTACTTTCTTTGTGACCCAGGACTAGTTCACTGCTCTGAACCTTAATTTCCTCATGTATACAATGAGGATAAATAATAACTACTACATAGTGGTTTTATGTGATGCCTGTTTTAGTGCCAGTTTCTCATCCTCCTTGTTTTTTTTTAACCCTTGTTATTTTCCCTTTCTATTTAAAATTTTAATGTTAAATCCTGGCATTTATAAAATAGAAAAGTATTTTGTACATTGTGGTATAAATTGATAGCTGGTGAAGAGGTAGGGGAGAGAACTTTCATATTTCAAAACACTCTACAGAAGTGATTGGATAATAAAATTCATCTATTGCACCACAAAAAAAAACAAAATAGATTCTGGACACTCATAGTACAAGACTAGAGGAAGTTTAACAACGAATCAGTGACCTCGAGATGACAGAATGGAAAATGAAAGCATAAAAGAAAGAAAGGGGAACAAAAATTGAAAAATCAAAATGGACCTCAGGAATATGATAGATAATATGAAACATCCAATATAAGACCATTGGTGTCCCGAAGGGGAAGAAAAGGGTAAAGGTCTAGGAAGAGTATTCAAAGAAATTGTTGGGTAAAACTTCCCAAATCTTCTAAACAAACATAATACACAAATCATAAATGCTCAGCAAACTCCAATAGAATGAGTCCAATAAACCCACTCCGAGACATATACTGAGCACACTATCAAACACAGAAGAGAAGGAGCAAGTTCTGAAAGCAGCAAGAGAAAAGCAATTCACCACATACAAAGGAAACAGCATAAGACTAAGTAGTGACTACTCAGCAGCCACCATGGAGGCGAGAGGAGGAATTTGCAGTAGAGCACGATAGTTTTAAAATTCTGATGAGAAAAAATTTCCAGCCAAGAATACTTTATCCAGCAAAGCTCTCCTTCAAATTGAGGGAGAGGCTAAATTTTTCACAGACAAACAAATGCTGAGAGAATTTGCTAACAAGAGACCTGCCCTACTGGAGATTCTCAAGGGAGCCTACAGACAGAGAAACAAAGAAAGTACAGAGAGACTTGGAGAAAGGTTCAGTACTAAAGAGATTCGGTATGGGTACAATAAAGGATATTAATAGAGAGAGGGAAAAATATGGCAAACATAATCCAAAGGATAAGATGGCTGATTCAAGAAATGCCTTCACGGTTTTAACGTTGAATGTAAATGGATTAAACTCCCCAATTAAAAGATATAGATTCGCAGAATGGATAAAAAAAAATGAACCATCAATATGTTGCATAAAAGAGACTCATCTTAGACACAGGGACACAAAGAAACTGAAAGTGAAAGGATGGAAAAAAATATTTCATGCAAGCTACAGCCAAAAGAAAGCAGGTGTAGCAATATTAATCTCAGATAAAATAGACTTCAAATGCAGGGATGTTTTGAGAGACAAAGAAGGCCACTACATACTAATAAAAGGGGCAATTCAGCAAGAAGAAATAACAATCGTAAATGTCTATGCACCCAATCAAGGTGCCACAAAATACATGAGAGAAACATTGGCAAAACTAAAGGAATCAATTGATGTTTCCACAATAATTGTGGGAGACTTCAACACATCACTCTCTCCTATAGATAGATCAACCAGACAGAAGACCAATAAGGAAATTGAAAACCTAAACAATCTGATAAATGAATTAGATTTAACAGACATCTACAGGACATTACATCCCAAATCACCAGGATACACATACTTTTCTAGTGCTCACGGAACTTTCTCCAGAATAGATCATATGCTGGGACATAAAACAAGCCTCAATAAATTTAAAAAGATTGAAATTATTCAAAGCACATTCTCTGACCACAATGGAATACAATTAGAAGTCAATAACCATCAGAGACTTAGGAAATTCGCAAATACCTGGAGGTTAAACAACACACTCCTAAACAATCAGTGGGTTAAAGAAGAAATAGCAAGAGAAATTGCTAAATATATAGAGACGAATGAAAATGAGAACACAACATACCAAAACCTATGGGATGCAGCAAAAGCAGTGCTAAGGGGGAAATTTATAGCACTAAACGCATATATTAAAAAGGAAGAAAGAGCCAAAATCAAAGAACTAATGGATCAACTGAAGAAGCTAGAAAATGAACAGCAAACCAATCCAAAACCAAGTACAAGAAAAGAAATAACAAGGATTAAAGCAGAAATAAATGACATAGAGAACAAAAAAACAATAGAAAGGATAAATATCACCAAAAGTTGGTTCTTTGAGAAGATCAACAAGATTGACAAGATTAGCCCCTAGCTAGACTGACAAAATCAAAAAGAGAAGGACCCATATAAACAAAATAATGAATGAAAAAGGTGACATAACTGCAGATCCTGAAGAAATTAAAAAAATTATAAGAGGATATTATGAACAACTGTATGGCAACAAACTGGATAATGTAGAAGAAATGGACAATTTCCTGGAAACATATGAACAACCTAGACTGACCAGAGAAGAAATAGAAGACCTCAACCAACCCATCACAAGCAAAGAGATCCAATCAGTCATCAAAAATCTTCCCACAAATAAATGCCCAGGGCCAGATGGCTTCACAGGGGAATTCTACCAAACTTTCCAGAAAGAACTGACACCAATCTTACTCAAACTCTTTCAAAACATTGAAAAAAATGGAACACTACCTAACTCATTTTATGAAGCTAACATCAATCTAATACCAAAACCAGGCAAAGATGCTACAAAAAAGGAAACTACCGGCCAATCTCCCTAATGAATATAGATGCAAAAATCCTCAACAAAATACTTGCAAATCGAATCCAAAGACACATTAAAAAAATCATACACCATGACCAAGTGGGGTTCATTCCAGGCATGCAAGGATGGTTCAACATAAGAAAAACAATCAATGTATTACAACACATTAAAAACTCGAAAGGGAAAAATCAATTGATCATCTCAATAGATGCTGAAAAAGCATTTGACAAAATCCAACATCCTTTTTGATAAAAACACTTCAAAAGGTAGGAATTGAAGGAAACTTCCTCAACATGATAAAGAGCATATATGAAAAACCCACAGCCAGCATAGTACTCAATGGTGAGAGACTGAAAGCCTTCCCTCTAAGATCAGGAACAAGACAAGGATGCCCGCTGTCACCACTGTTTCAACATTGTGCTGGAAGTGCTAGCCAGGGCAATCCGGCAAGACAAAGAAATAAAAGGCATCCAAATTGGAAAAGAAGAAGTAAAACTGTCATTGTTTGCAGATGATATGATCTTATATCTAGAAAACCCTGAGAAATCGACGATACACCTTCTAGAGCTAATAAACAAATTTAGCAAAGTAGCGGGATACAAGATTAATGCACATAAGTCAGTAATGTTTCTATATGCTAGAAATGAACAAACTGAAGAGACTCTCAAGAAAAAGATACCATTTTCAATAGCAACTAAAAAAATCAAGTACTTAGGAATAAACTTACCAAAGATGTAAAAGACCTATACAAAGAAAACTACATAACTCTACTAAAAGAAATAGAAGGGGACCTTAAAAGATGGAAAAATATTCCATGTTCATGGATAGGAAGGCTAAATGTCATTAAGATGTCAATTCTACCCAAACTCATCTACAGATTCAATGCAATCCCAATCAAAATTCCAACAACCTTCTTTGCAGACTTGGAAAAGCTAGTTATCAAATTTATTTGGAAAGGGAAGATGCCTCGAATTGCTAAAGACACTCTAAAAAAGAAAACGAAGTGGGAGGACTTACACTCCCTGACTTTGAAGCTTATTATAAAGCCAGTTGCCAAAACAGCATGGTACTGGCACAAAGATAGACATATAGATCAATGGAATCGAATTGAGAATTCAGAGATAGACCCTCAGATCTATGGCCGACTGATCTTTGATAAGGCCCCAAAGTCACCGAACTGAGCCATAATGGTCTTTTCAACAAATGGGGCTGGGAGAGTTGGATATCCATATCCAAAAGAATGAAAGAGGACCCCTACCTCACCCCCTACACAAAAATTAACTCAAAATGGACCAAAGATCTCAATATAAAAGAAAGTAACCATAAAACTCCTAGAAGAAGATAATGTAGGAAAACATCTTCAAGACCTTGTATTAGGAGGCCACTTCCTAGACTTTACACCCAAAGCACCAAGCACAAGCACAAAAGAGAAAATAGATAAATGGGAACTCCTCAAGCTTAGAAGTTTCTGCACCTCAAAGGGAATTTCTCAAAAAGGTAAAGAGGCAGCCAACTCAATGGGAAAAAATTTTTGGAAACCATGTAATCTGACAAAAGACTGATATCTTGCATATACAAAGAAATCCTACAACTCAATGACAATAGTACAGACAGCCCAATTATAAAATGGGCAAAAGATATGAAAAGACAGTTCTCTGAAGAGGAAATACAAATGGCCAAGAAACACATGAAAAAATGTTCAGCTTCACTAGCTATTAGAGAGATGCAAATTAAGACCACAATGAGATACCATCTAACAACACCGTTAGAATGGCTGCCAGTAAACAAACAGGAAACTACAAATGCTGGAGGGGATGTGGAGAAATTGGAACTCTTATTCATTGTTGGTGGGACTGTATAATGGTTCAGCACTCTGGAAGTCAGTCTGGCAGTTCCTTAGAAAACTAGATATAGAGCTACCATTCGATCCAGCGATTGCACTCCTCGGTATATACCCGGAAGATCGGAAAGCAGTGACACGAACAGATATCTGCACGCCAATGTTCATAGCAGCATTATTCACAATTGCCAAGAGATGGAAACAACCCAAATGTCCTTCAACAGATGAGTGGATAAATAAAATGTGGTATATACACACGATGGAATACTACGCGGCAGTAAGAAGGAACGATCTGGTGAAACATATGACAACATGGATGAACCTTGAAGACATAATGCTGAGCGAAAATAAGCCAGGCACAAAAGAGAAATATTATATGCTACCACTAATGTGAACTTTGAAAAATGTAAAACAAATGGTTTATAATGTAGAATGTAGGGGAAACTAGCAGTAGAGAGCAATTAAGGAAGGGGGAACAATAATCCAGAAGAACAGATAAGCTATTTAACGTTCTGGGGATGCCCAGAAATGACTATGGTCTGTTAATTTCTGATGGATGTAGTAGGAACAAGTTCACTGAAATGTTGCTATATTATGTAACTTCTTGGGGTAAAGTAGGAACATGTTGGAAGTTAAGCAGTATCTTAGGTTAGTTGTCTTTTTCTTACTCCCTTGCTATGGTCTCTTTGAATTTTCTTTTATTGTATGTTTGTTTTCTTTTTAACTTTTTTTTTCATACAGTTGATTTGAAAAAAGAAGGGAAAGTAAAAAAAAAAAAAAAAAGAAAAAAGACAAACAAGGAAAAAAAAAAAAAAAAAAAAAAAGATGTATTGCCCCCTTGGGGAGCCTGTGGATAATGCAGGGGTATTTCGCCTACCCCACCTCCATGGTTGCTAACATGACCACAGACATAGGGGGACTGGTGGTTTGATGGGTTGAGCCCTCTACCATAAGTTTTTACCCTTGGGAAGACGGTTGCTGCAAAGGAGAGGCTAGGCCTCCCTGTATTTGTGCCTAAGAGTCTCCTCCTGAATGCCTCTTTGTTGCTCAGATGTGGCCCTCTCTCTCTGGCTAAGCCAACTTGAAAGGTGAAATCACTGCCCTCCCCCCTACGTGGGATCAGACACCCAGGGAAGTGAATCTCCCTGGCAACGTGGAATATGACTCCCGGGGAGGAATGTAGACCGGCATCGTGGGATGGAGAACATCTTCTTGACCAAAAGGGGGATGTGAAAGGAAATGAAATAAGCTTCAGTGGCAGAGAGATTCCAAAACGAGCCGAGAGATCACTCTGGTGGGCACTCTTACGCACACTTTAGACAACCTTTTTTAGGTTCTAAAGAATTGGGGTAGCTGGTGGTGGATACCTGAAACTATTAAACTACAACCCAGAACCCATGAATCTCGAAGACAGTTGTATAAAAATGTAGCTTATGAGGGGTGACAGTGGGATTGGGAATGCCATAAGGACCAAACTCCACTTTGTCTAGTTTATGGATGGATGTGTAGAAAGTAGGGGAAGCAAACAAACAGACAAAGGTACCCAGTGTTCTTTTTTACTTCAATTGCTCTTTTTCACTCTAATTATTATTCTTGTTATTTTTGTGTGTGTGCTAATGAAGGTGTCAGGGATTGATTTAGGTGATGAATGTACAACTATGTAATGGTACTGTAAACAATCGAAAGTACAATTTGTTTTGTATGACTGCGTGGTATGTGAATATATCTCAATAAAATGATGATTAAAAAAAAAAAAAAAAAAAAAAAAAAACAAAGAGCATTGCTTGGCCAAGGAGAGCCAAACGTAGCAAAAAGTACACCACGAAAGACTTCATGGTGAAATGATTATGTTTGATCCAGATATGCTGGTAGCGTGTTTATTCGTGGTGGTGCCTCAGGCGCGATAAGACATGTTCTTCAGATGCCCTAGACTGCCATTTGTTTAGCTGGAGTAATGAATGTGCTCATCTGGCTGATCTAAAGTATTCCACAGCCTGTGACTGTGTTTATAGAGAGCGGAGAGAGACCCACAGGCAGCAATTTGTCTTCTTAGGTATCAGCAAAGTCTTCTTTAACAACTAGAGGATTTATTTTTAACTGCTTGACTCGGTGTGTTGTCGATGATTCAGACCGTCAAACTGCAGATTGAAGTACCGAGCGCGGGGAAGCTGAAATGGCAGAGGAAAGGGGGCTGGCTGGGAAAAGGGGTGGGATTTCAGAGCCGTGCCTCCGTAGCTCTGCCTCCCAATGTGGAGAGAGTTGAGGGCTTCCAGCAGCACGGGTGTATTTGCAGGTCAAGCTGAGAACTAAAGGGTAATGGCTGCCTCTCGGCTCCTTAAAGACAGAATTGCCCAGTGATTGGGGTATGTGAGACAGGATCCAGGACCAGGGACCAGAGTTTCTGAGCATCGTTTCTCCTGCTCTTTGGCAAATTGAGCTTTTCTCCTGCTTGATGCTGCCTGTCGGGAGAACCTCTCACCATGATCGATAGCTCCAAGAAGCAGCACCAGGGCTTCCCAGAGATTTTAACTGCTGGGGATTTTGAACCATTAAAAGAAAAGGAATGCCTTGAGGGGAGCAACCAGAAAAGTCTTAAGGAAGGTCAGTCTGCCTGTGGACAGGGCACAGCGGCACATTCCTGTTCCTGTCACCCGGTCTAAGCGTTTTGTCTGTTGCTAACTGTGCTGTGGTGTCTCTCCTCTATCCAGTTAGTACCTTTACATTCCAAGTTCTTTGCAATGAAAGCTAAATGCTGCTCTTGGTAGCTGTTACTAAAGATTCATTAACTGATAGAACTCTAGGGATTTTGCAATAACCAATACAGAAAGGGGCTTATGAGGCCAATCCTCATTTCAATAAAATCCTTCTAGGTTCATTTTGTATATTCTCATGTTTTCCTTATTTTTTTTTGCACCTTCTCTGCTGTCCCACTCTTGCTCCATATCCATTGTGTTTCTCATTGATTTGGAAATCGATCCTGCGCCCCCCCCCCTTGTGTTTTAGAAGAAGCCATTTCCTTTTCAGTGTTAGTCAGAACACTGTTTATTTAGGTTTGCAAACATGTGATACCAGGAAAATTTCATTTTTTCCTATTAATATATTTGTGGCTTTCATTGTTTAAAATGATTGCTTTAATTAATTATAATGTACACTGCATAATTTTTTTTAACAAAGCAAATAATAAGCTTGAGAATGCTGTCAGTTATTGTTAGTGACCATCATACAGGTATCTCACTGATTCATTTAAGAAAACAGCCAAAGGTAAGGGCATTTTCTGTTCTTGTCCTGGCATACAATAGTGTGGCAAGACCAATGGACACTTCCTTTATTTTGGCAGCGGAGGTAAGGGCCAGGAGTCAGAGAATAAGTTTTTCCTGAATTTAACACAGGACGATCACCACCAACACCCCTCCCCTCCTCCAGTGCTTGCTTTTTGGAAACTGATTTTCTAGTCCCCTTTGGGGAGATAAACCACTTATTAACTTTTTTGTGCTTGTTATCTGCTTTCAGCTTCTGCCATCGGCCACCCCCTCACCTCTCCACACGCCCCTTCTCTCTCATAGAGATCCAGGCAGTAATGTAGAGTTATCCACCTGAGTAATCTTCTTCCAGAAAGATATCCCTCCTCTTTTAACCTTAGATATTTGGAATAGGAGAATGTGATGATAGATTGTTACAGATTTAAAAGAGAATAACAAGAACAATAATTTGACTTAACTAGAGTTAAATACTTTGGGGTATGGGTAGAAAAAATACCTAGATGGAAACAAATGACACACAATGAAGTATAAATAGCTGTTGCTAGACCAAACAATGGAGTTGCCCCTCTGCTTGTGCACAGCAAGCCTTTTGTAAATGTCTTATAAAATCAATACCAGTGGAATTTTTAGGACACATTTCTGGAAAGTTGGAGGTATAAAGAGCTCATTGAGAGGAACTTAAATTTTTTTTAAATCATTAATTTAGAATTATCTATCCATCATTTAAGTCAAATTCAAATGTTTAAGCTCCTATTAATGCCATGTATTAAAACAGTGTTTGTACTACTTGAAAAATTGGCAAAATACTAGAAAATGAATAGGAAAAATAAAAAGATTCACAGTAGCAGAGTATGATAATCATAAAGCAAGGATTAAAAATATAAAACCAAGGAGGAGACTTGTCGACAGGAACAGCAGACTAGAGTTGAAATGGTTGCTTAATGTACAGATTCTTTCCCTAACAATTCCAACCATGCTTTCGGTTCATACATGTGCAACAGGATAATGTCAGATGGCGTGGACTCCGCAGTTAGATAGACGTACTTGGATTCAAATCTCGCTGCACCATTTACTTTCTTTGTGACCCAGGACTAGTTCACTGCTCTGAACCTTAATTTCCTCATGTATACAATGAGGATAATAATAACTACTACATATGTTTTTATGTGATGCCTGTGTTTTAGTGCCAGTTTCTCATCCTCTTGTTTTTTTTTAACCCTTTGTTATTTTCCCCTTTCTATTTAAAATTTTAATGTTAATCCTGCATTTATAAAATAGAAAAGTATTTTGTACATTGTGTATAAATTGATAGCTGTGAAGAGGTGGGGAGAGAACTTTCATATTTCAAAACACTCTACAGAATGATTGGATAATAAATTCATCTATTGCACCACAAAAAAAAAAAATAGATTCTGGACACTCATAGTACAAGACTATAGAGGAAGTTGAACAACGAATCAGTGACCTCGAAGATGACAGAATGGAAAATGAAAGCATAAAAGAAAGAAAGGGGAAAAAATTGAAAAAATCAAATGGACCTCAGGGAATATGATAGATAATATGAAACGTCCGAATATAAGACTCATTGGTGTCCCAGAAGGGGAAGAAAAGGGTAAAGGTCTAGGAAGAGTATTCAAAGAAATTGTTGGGAAAACTTCCCAAATCTTCTAAACAACATAAATACACAAATCATAAATGCTCAGCGAACTCCAATAGAATAAGTCCAAATAAACCCACTCCGAGACATATACTGATCACAACTGTCAAACACTAGAAGAGAAGGAGCAAGTTCTGAAAGCAGCAAGAGAAAAGCAATTCACCACATACAAAGGAAACAGCATAAGACTAAGTAGTGACTACTCAGCAGCCACCATGGAGGCGAGAATGCAGTGGCACGATATATTTAAAATTCTGAGTGAGAGGAAATTTCCAGCCAAGAATACTTTATCCAGCAAAGCTCTCCTTCAAAATTGAGGGAGAGCTTAAATTTTTCACAGACAAACAAATGCTGAGAGAATTTGCTAACAAGAGACCTGCCCTACTGGAGATTCTCAAGGGAGCCCTACAGACAGAGAAACAAAGAAAGTACAGAGAGACTTGGAGAAAGGTTCAGTACTAAAGAGATTCGGTATGGGTACAATAAAGGATATTATAGAGAGAGGGAAAAATATGGCAAACATAATCCAAAGGATAAGATGGCTGATTCAAGAAATGCTTCACGGTTTTAACGTTGAATGTAAATGGATTAAACTCCCACAATTAAAAGATATAGATTCGCAGAATGGATAAAAAAAATGAACCACTCAATATGTTGCATAAAAGAGACTCATCTTAGACACAGGGACACAAAGAACTGAAAGTGAAAGGATGGAAAAAAATATTTCATGCAAGCTACAGCCAAAAGAAAGCAGGTGTAGCAATATTAATCTCAGATAAAATAGACTTCAAATGCAGGGATGTTTTGAGAGACAAAGAAGGCCACTACATACTAATAAAGGGGCAATTCAGCAAGAAGAAATAACAATCGTAAATGTCTATGCACCCAATCAAGGTGCCACAAAATACATGAGAGAAACATTGGCAAAACTAAAGGAAGCAATTGATGTTTCCACAATAATTGTGGGAGACTCAACACATCACTCTCTCCTATAGATAGATCAACCAGACAGAAGACCAATAAGGAAATTGAAAACCTAAACAATCTGATAAATGAATTAGATTTAACAGACATCTACAGGACATTACATCCCAAATCACCAGGATACACATACTTTTCTAGTGCTCACGGAACTTCTCCAGAATAGATCATATGCTGGGACATAAAACAAGCCTCAATAAATTTAAAAAGATTGAAATCATTCAAAGCACATTCTCTGACCACAATGGAATACAATTAGAAGTCAATAAACCATCAGAGACTTAGAAATTCACAAATACCTGGAGGTTAAACAACACACTCCTAAACAATCAGTGGGTTAAAGAAGAAATAGCAAGAGAAATTGCTAAATATATAGAGACGAATGAAAATGAGAACACAACATACCAAAACCTATGGGATGCAGCAAAAGCAGTGCTAAGGGGGAAATTTATAGCACTAAACGCATATATTAAAAAGGAAGAAAGAGCCAAAATCAAAGAACTAATGGATCAACTGAAGAAGCTAGAAAATGAACAGCAAACCAATCCAAACCAAGTACAAGAAAAGAAATAACAAGGATTAAAGCAGAAATAAATGACATAGAGAACAAAAAAACAATAGAAAGGATAAATATCACCAAAAGTTGGTTCTTTGAGAAGATCAACAAGATTGACAAGCCCCTAGCTAGACTGACAAAATCAAAAAGAGAGAAGACCCATATAAACAAAATAATGAATGAAAAAGGTGACATAACTGCAGATCCTGAAGAAATTAAAAAAATTATAAGAGGATATTATGAACAACTGTATGGCAACAAACTGGATAATGTAGAAGAAATGGACAATTTCCTGGAAACATATGAACAACCTAGACTGACAAGAGAAGAAATAGAAGACCTCAACCAACCCATCACAAGCAAAGAGATCCAATCAGTCATCAAAAATCTTCCCACAAATAAATGCCCAGGGCCAGATGGCTTCACAGGGGAATTCTACCAAACTTTCCAGAAAGAACTGACACCAATCTTACTCAAACTCTTTCAAAACATTGAAAAAATGGAACACTACCTAACTCATTTTATGAAGCTAACATCAATCTAATACCAAACCAGGCAAAGATGCTACAAAAAAGGAAAACTACCGGCCAATCTCCCTAATGAATATAGATGCAAAAATCCTCAACAAATACTTGCAAATCGAATCCAAAGACACATTAAAAAAATCATACACCATGACCAAGTGGGGTTCATTCCAGGCATGCAAGGATGGTTCAACATCAGAAAAACAATCAATGTATTACAACACATTAAAAACTCGAAAGGGAAAAATCAATTGATCATCTCAATAGATGCTGAAAAAGCATTTGACAAAATCCAACATCCCTTTTTGATAAAAACACTTCAAAGGTAGGAATTGAAGGAAACTTCCTCAACATGATAAAGAGCATATATGAAAAACCCACAGCCAGCATAGTACTCAATGGTGAGAGACTGAAAGCCTTCCCTCTAAGATCAGGAACAAGACAAGGATGCCCGCTGTCACCACTGTTATTCAACATTGTGCTGGAAGTGCTAGCCAGGGCAATCCGGCAAGACAAAGAAATAAAAGGCATCCAAATTGGAAAAGAAGAAGTAAAACTGTCATTGTTTGCAGATGATATGATCTTATATCTAGAAAACCCTGAGAAATCGACGATACACCTACTAGAGCTAATAAACAAATTTAGCAAAGTAGCGGGATACAAGATTAATGCACATAAGTCAGTAATGTTTCTATATGCTAGAAATGAACAAACTGAAGAGACACTCAAGAAAAAGATACCATTTTCAATAGCAACTAAAAAAATCAAGTACCTAGGAATAAACTTAACCAAAGATGTAAAAGACCTATACAAAGAAAACTACATAACTCTACTAAAAGAAATAGAAGGGGACCTTAAAAGATGGAAAAATATTCCATGTTCATGGATAGGAAGGCTAAATGTCATTAAGATGTCAATTCTACCCAAACTCATCTACAGATTCAATGCAATCCCAATCAAAATTCCAACAACCTACTTTGCAGACTTGGAAAAGCTAGTTATCAAATTTATTTGGAAAGGGAAGATGCCTCGAATTGCTAAAGACACTCTAAAAAAGAAAAACGAAGTGGGAGGACTTACACTCCCTGACTTTGAAGCTTATTATAAAGCCACAGTTGCCAAAACAGCATGGTACTGGCACAAAGATAGACATATAGATCAATGGAATCGAATTGAGAATTCAGAGATAGACCCTCAGATCTATGGCCGACTGATCTTTGATAAGGCCCCCAAAGTCACCGAACTGAGCCATAATGGTCTTTTCAACAAATGGGGCTGGGAGAGTTGGATATCCATATCCAAAAGAATGAAAGAGGACCCCTACCTCACCCCCTACACAAAAATTAACTCAAAATGGACCAAAGATCTCAATATAAAAGAAAGTACCATAAAACTCCTAGAAGATAATGTAGGAAAACATCTTCAAGACCTTGTATTAGGAGGCCACTTCCTAGACTTTACACCCAAAGCACAAGCAACAAAAGAGAAAATAGATAAATGGGAACTCCTCAAGCTTAGAAGTTTCTGCACCTCAAAGGAATTTCTCAAAAAGGTAAAGAGGCAGCCAACTCAATGGGAAAAAATTTTTGGAAACCATGTATCTGACAAAAGACTGATATCTTGCATATACAAAGAAATCCTACAACTCAATGACAATAGTACAGACAGCCCAATTATAAAATGGGCAAAAGATATGAAAAGACAGTTCTCTGAAGAGGAAATACAAATGGCCAAGAAACACATGAAAAAATGTTCAGCTTCACTAGCTATTAGAGAGATGCAAATTAAGACCACAATGAGATACCATCTAACACCGGTTAGAATGGCTGCCATTAAACAAACAGGAAACTACAAATGCTGGAGGGGATGTGGAGAAATTGGAACTCTTATTCATTGTTGGTGGGACTGTATAATGGTTCAGCCACTCTGGAAGTCAGTCTGGCAGTTCCTTAGAAAACTAGATATAGAGCTACCATTCGATCCAGCGATTGCACTACTCGGTATATACCCGGAAGATCGGAAAGCAGTGACACGAACAGATATCTGCACGCCAATGTTCATAGCAGCATTATTCACAATTGCCAAGAGATGGAAACAACCCAAATGTCCTTCAACAGATGAGTGGATAAATAAAATGTGGTATATACACACGATGGAATACTACGCGGCAGTAAGAAGGAACGATCTGGTGAAACATATGACAACATGGATGAACCTTGAAGACATAATGCTGAGCGAAATAAGCCAGGCACAAAAAGAGAAATATTATATGCTACCACTAATGTGAACTTTGAAAAATGTAAAACAAATGGTTTATAATGTAGAATGTAGGGGAACTAGCAGTAGAGAGCAATTAAGGAAGGGGGAACAATAATCCAAGAAGAACAGATAAGCTATTTAACGTTCTGGGGATGCCCAGAAATGACTATGATCTGTTAATTTCTGATGGATGTAGTAGGAACAAGTTCACTGAAATGTTTGCTATATTATGTAACTTTCTTGGGGTAAAGTAGGAACATGTTGGAAGTTAAGCAGTTATCTTAGGTTAGTTGTCTTTTCTTACTCCCTTGTTATGGTCTCTTTGAAATGTTCTTTTATTGTATGTTTGTTTGTTTTTAACTTTTTTTTTCATACAGTTGATTTAAAAAAGAAGGGAAAGTTAAAAAAAAAAAAGAAAAGAAAAAGACAAACAAGGAAAAAAAAAAAAAAAGATGTAGTGCCCCCTTGAGGAGCCTGTGGAGAATGCAGGGGTATTTGCCTACCCCACCTTCATGGTTGCTAACATGACCACAGACATAGGGGACTGGTGGTTTGATGGGTTGAGCCCTCTACCATAAGTTTTACCCTTGGGAAGACGGTTGCTGCAAAGGAGAGGCTAGGCCTCCCTGTATTTGTGCCTAAGAGTCTCCTCCTGAATGCCTCTTTGTTGCTCAGATGTGGCCCTCTCTCTCTGGCTAAGCCAACTTGAAAGGTGAAATCACTGCCCTCCCCCCTACGTGGGATCAGACACCCAGGGAAGTGAATCTCCCTGGCAACGTGGAATATGACTCCCGGGGAGGAATGTAGACCCGGCATCGTGGGATGGAGAACATCTTCTTGACCAAAAGGGGATGTGAAAGGAAATGAAATAAGCTTCAGTGGCAGAGAGATTCCAAACAAGCCGAGAGATCACTCTGGTGGGCACTCTTACGCACACTTTAGACAACCTTTTTTAGGTTCTAAAGAATTGGGGTAGCTGGTGGTGGATACCTGAAACTATTAAACTACAACCCAGAACCCATGAATCTCAAAGACAGTTGTATAAAAATGTAGCTTATGAGGGGTGACAGTGGGATTGGGAATGCCATAAGGACCCAAACTCCACTTTGTCTAGTTTATGGATGGATGTGTAGAAAAGTAGGGGAAGCAAACAAACAGACAAAGGTACCCAGTGTTCTTTTTTACTTCAATTGCTCTTTTTCACTCTAATTATTATTCTGTTATTTTTGTGTGTGTTGCTAATGAAGGTGTCAGGGATTGATTTAGGTGATGAATGTACAACTATGTAATGGTATTGTAAACAATCGAAAGTACAATTTGTTTTGTATGACTGCGTGGTATGTGAATATATCTCAATAAAATGATGATTAAAAAAAAAAAAAAAAAAAAAAAACAAAGAGCATTGGCTTGGCCAAGGAGAGCCAAACGTAGCAAAAAGTACACCACGAAAGAACTTTCATGGTGAAATGATTATGTTTGTATCCAGATATGCTGGTAGCGTGTTTATTCGTGGTGGTGCCTTCAGGCGCGATAAGACCTGCTTCTTTCAGATGCCCTAGACTGCCATTTGTTTAGCTGGAGTAATGAATGTGCTCATCTGGCTGATATAAAGTATTTCCACAGCCTGTGACTGTGTTTATAGAGAGCGGGAGAGAGAGACCACAGGCAGCAATTTGTCTTCTTAGGTATCCAGCAAAGTCTTCTCTTTAACAACTAGAGGATTTATTTTTAACTGCTTGACTCGGTGTGTGTCAGATGATTCAGACCGTCAAACTGCAGATTGAAGTACCGAGCGCGGGGGAAGCTGAAATGGCAGAGGAAAGGGGGCTGGCTGGGAAAAGGGGTGGGATTTCAGAGCCGTGCCTCCGTAGCTCTGGCCTCCCAATGTGGGAGAGAGTTGAGGGCTTCCAGCAGCACGGGTGTTATTTGCAGGTCAAGCTGAGAACTAAAGGGTAATGGCTGCCTCTCGGCTCCTTAAAGACAGAATTGCCCAGTGATTGGGGTATTGTGAGACAGGATCCAGGACCCAGGGACCAGAGTATTCTGAGCATCGTTCTCTGCTCTTTGGCAAATTGAGCTTTTCTCCTGCTTGATGCTGCCTGTCGGGAGAAGCCTCTCACCATGATCGATAGCTCCAAGAAGCAGCACCAGGGCTTCCCAGAGATTTTAACTGCTGGGGATTTTGAACCATTAAAAGAAAAGGAATGCCTTGAGGGGAGCAACCAGAAAAGTCTTAAGGAAGGTCAGTCTGCCTGTGGACAGGGCACAGCGGCCACATTCCTGTTCCTGTCACCCGGTCTAAGCGTGTCTGTCTGCTAACTGTGCTGTGTGTCTCTCCTCTATCCAGTTACGTACCTTTACATTCCAAGTTCTTTGCAATGAAAGCTAAATGCTGCTCTTGGTAGCTGTTACTAAAGATTCATTAACTGATAGAACTCTAGGGATTTTTGCAATAACCAATACAGAAAGGGGCCTTATGAGGCCAATCCTCATTTCAATAAAATCCTTCTAGGTTCATTTTGTATATTTCTCATGTTTTCCATTTTTTTTTCCTTCTCTGCCCCCCCCCCCCTTGTGTTTTAGAAGAAGCCATTTCCTTTTCAGTGTTAGTCAGAACACTGTTTATTTTAGGTTTGCAAACATGTGATACCAGGAAAATTCATTTTTTCCTATTAATATATTTGTGGCTTTCATTGTTTAATAAATGATTGCTTTAATTAATTATAATGTACACTGCATAATTTTTTTTAACAAAGCAAATAATAAGCTTGAGAATGCTGTCAGTTATTGTTAGTGACCATCATACAGGTATCTCACTGATTCATTTAAGAAAACAGCCAAAGGTAAGGGCATTTCTGTTCTTGTCCTGGCATACAATAGTGTGGCAAGACCAATGGACAGCTTCCTTTATTTTGGCAGCGGAGGTAAGGGCCAGGAGGTACAGAAGAATAAGTTTTTCCTGAATTTAAGACAGGACGATCACCACCAACACCCCCTCCCTCCTCCAGTGCTTGCTTATTTGGAAACTGATTTTTCTAGTCCCCTTTGGGGAGAATAAAACCACTTATTAACTTTTGCTTTTATCTGCTTTCAGCTTCTGCCATCGGCCACCCCCCTCACCTCTCCACACGCCCCTTCTCTTCTCATAGAGATCCAGGCAGTAAATGTAGAGTTATCCACCTGAGTAAATCTTCTTCCAGAAAGATATCCCTCCTCTTTTAACCTTAGATATTTGGAATAGGAGAATGTGATGATAGATTGTTACAGATTTAAAAGAGAATAACAAGAAACAATAATTTGACTTAACTAGAGTTAAAATACTTTGGGGTATGGGTAGAAAAAATACCTAGATGGAAACAAATGACACACAATGAAGTATAAATAGCTGTTGCTAGGAGCCAAACAATGGAGTTGCCTCTGCTTGTGCACAGCAAGCCTTTTGTAAATGTCTTATAAAATCAATACCAGTGGAATTTTTAGGACACATTTCTGGAAAGTTGGAGGTATAAAGAGAGCTCATTGAGAGGAACTTAAATTTTTTTAAATCATTAATTTAGAATTATCTATCCATCATTTAAGTCAATTCAAATGTTAAGCTCCTATTAATGCCATGTATTTAAAACAGTGTTTGTACTACTTGAAAAATTGGCAAAATACTAGAAAATGGAATAGGAAAAATAAAAAGATGTCACAGTAGCAGAGTATGATAATCATATAAAGCAAGGATTAAAAATATAAAAACCAAGGAGGAGACTTGTCGACAGGAACAGCAGACTAGAGTTGAAATGTTGCTTAATGTACAGATTCTTTCCCTAACAATTCCAACCATGCTTTCGGTTCATACATGTGCAACAGGATAATGTCAGATGAGCGTGGACTCCGCAGTTAGATAGACGTACTTGGATTCAAATCTCAGCTGCACCATTTACTTTCTTTGTGACCCAGGACTAGTTCACTGCTCTGAACCCTTAATTTCCTCATGTATACAATGAGGATAAATAATAACTACTACATAGTGTTTTTATGTGATGCCTGTTTTAGTGCCAGTTTCTCATCCTCCTTGTTTTTTTTTTAACCCTTTGTTATTTTCCCTTTCTATTTAAAATTTTAATGTTAAATCCTGCATTTATAAAATAGAAAAGTATTTGTACATTGTGTATAAATTGATAGCTGTGAAGAGGTAGGGGAGAGAACTTTCATATTTCAAAACACTCTACAGAAGTGATTGGATAATAAAATTCATCTATTGCACCACAAAAAAAAAAAAATAGATTCTGGACACTCATAGTACAAGACTAGAGGAAGTTGAACAACGAATCAGTGACCTCGAAGATGACAGAATGGAAAATGAAGCAATAAAAGAAAGAAAGGGGAAAAAAAATTGAAAAAATCAAAATGGACCTCAGGAATATGATAGATAATATGAAACATCCAAATATAAGACTCATTGGTGTCCCAGAAGGGGGAAGAAAAGGGTAAAGGTCTAGGAAGAGTATTCAAAGAAATTGTTGGGGAAAACTTCCCAAATCTTCTAAACAACATAAATACACAAATCATAAATGCTCAGCAAACTCCAAATAGAATGAGTCCAAATAAACCCACTCCGAGACATATACTGATCACACTATCAAACACAGAAGAGAAGGAGCAAGTTCTGAAAGCAGCAAGAGAAAAGCAATTCACCACATACAAAGGAAACAGCATAAGACTAAGTAGTGACTACTCAGCAGCCACCATGGAGGCGAGAATGCAGTGGCACGATATTTTTAAAATTCTGAGTGAGAAAAATTTCCAGCCAAGAATACTTTATCCAGCAAAGCTCTCCTTCAAATTTGAGGGAGAGCTTAAATTTTTCACAGACAAACAAATGCTGAGAGAATTTGCTAACAAGAGACCTGCCCTACTGGAGGATCTCAAGGGAGCCCTACAGACAGAGAAACAAAGGAAAGTACAGAGAGACTTGGAGAAAGGTTCAGTACTAAAGAGATTCGGTATGGGTACAATAAAGGATATAATAGAGAGAGGGAAAAATATGGCAAACATAATCCAAAAGGATAAGATGGCTGATTCAAGAAATGCCTTCCACGGTTTTAACGTTGAATGTAAATGGATTAAACTCCCCAATTAAAGATATAGATTCGCAGAATGGATAAAAAAAAATGAACCATCAATATGTTGCATAAAAGAGACTCATCTTAGACACAGGGACAAAAAGAAACTGAAAGTGAAAGGATGGAAAAAAATATTTCATGCAAGCTACAGCCAAAGAAAGCAGGGTGTAGCAATATTAATCTCAGATAAAATAGACTTCAAATGCAGGGATGTTTTGAGAGACAAAGAAGGCCACTACATACTAATAAAAGGGGCAATTCAGCAAGAAGAAATAACAATCGTAAATGTCTATGCACCCAATCAAGGTGCCACAAAATACATGAGAGAAACATTGGCAAAACTAAAGGAAGCAATTGATGTTTCCACAATAATTGTGGGAGACTTCAACACATCACTCTCTCCTATAGATAGATCAACCAGACAGAAGACCAATAAGGAAATTGAAAACCTAAACAATCTGATAAATGAATTAGATTTAACAGACATCTACAGGACATTACATCCCAAATCACCAGGATACACATACTTTTCTAGTGCTCACGGAACTTTCTCCAGAATAGATCATATGCTGGGACATAAAAACAAGCCTCAATAAATTTAAAAAGATTGAAATTATTCAAAGCACATTCTCTGACCACAATGGAATACAATTAGAAGTCAATAACCATCAGAGACTTAGAAAATTCACAAATACCTGGAGGTTAAACAACACACTCCTAAACAATCAGTGGGTTAAAGAAGAAATAGCAAGAGAAATTGCTAAATATATAGAGACGAATGAAATGAGAACACAACATACCAAAACCTATGGGATGCAGCAAAAGCAGTGCTAAGGGGGAAATTTATAGCACTAAACGCATATATTAAAAAGGAAGAAAGAGCCAAAATCAAAGAACTAATGGATCACTGAAGAAGCTAGAAAATGACAGCAAACCAATCCAAAACCAAGTACAAGAAAAGAAATAACAAGGATTAAAGCAGAAATAAATGACATAGAGAACAAAAAAACAATAGAAAGGATAAATATCACCAAAAGTTGGTTCTTTGAGAAGATCAACAAGATTGACAAGCCCCTAGCTAGACTGACAAATCAAAAAGAGAGAGACCCATATAAACAAAATAATGAATGAAAAAGGTGACATAACTGCAGATCCTGAAGAAATTAAAAAAATTATAAGAGGATATTATGAACAACTGTATGGCAACAAACTGGATAATGTAGAAGAAATGGACAATTTCCTGGAAACATATGAACAACCTAGACTGACAAAGAAGAAATAGAAGACCTCAACCAACCCATCACAAGCAAAGAGATCCAATCAGTCATCAAAAATCTTCCCACAAATAAATGCCCAGGGCCAGATGGCTTCACAGGGGAATTCTACCAAACTTTCCAGAAAGAACTGACACCAATCTTACTCAACTCTTTCAAAACATTGAAAAAAATGGAACACTACCTAACTCATTTATGAAGCTAACATCAATCTAATACCAAAACCAGGCAAAGATGCTACAAAAAAGGAAAACTACCGGCCAATCTCCCTAATGAATATAGATGCAAAAATCCTCAACAAAATACTTGCAAATCGAATCCAAAGACACATTAAAAAAATCATACACCATGACCAAGTGGGGTTCATTCCAGGCATGCAAGGATGGTTCAACATAAGAAAAACAATCAATGTATTACAACACATTAAAAACTCGAAAGGGAAAAATCAATTGATCATCTCAATAGATGCTGAAAAAGCATTTGACAAAATCCAACATCCCTTTTTGATAAAAAACACTTCAAAAGGTAGGAATTGAAGGAAACTTCCTCAACATGATAAAGAGCATATATGAAAAACCCACAGCCAGCATAGTACTCAATGGTGAGAGACTGAAAGCCTTCCCTCTAAGATCAGGAACAAGACAAGGATGCCCGCTGTCACCACAGTTATTCAACATTGTGCTGGAAGTGCTAGCCCGGGCAATCCGGCAAGACAAAGAAATAAAAGGCATCCAAATTGGAAAAGAAGAAGTAAAACTGTCATTGTTTGCAGATGATATGATCTTATATCTAGAAAACCCTGAGAAATCGACGATACACCTTCTAGAGCTAATAAACAAATTTAGCAAAGTAGCGGGATACAAGATTAATGCACATAAGTCAGTAATGTTTCTATATGCTAGAAATGAACAAACTGAAGAGACTCTCAAGAAAAAGATACCATTTTCAATAGCAACTAAAAAATCAAGTACTTAGGAATAAACTTAACCAAAGATGTAAAAGACCTATACAAAGAAAACTACATAACTCTACTAAAAGAAATAGAAGGGGACCTTAAAAGATGGAAAAATATTCCATGTTCATGGATAGGAAGGCTAAATGTCATTAAGATGTCAATTCTACCCAAACTCATCTACAGATTCAATGCAATCCCAATCAAAATTCCAACAACCTACTTTGCAGACTTGGAAAAGCTAGTTATCAAATTTATTTGGAAAGGGAAGATGCCTCGAATTGCTAAAGACACTCTAAAAAAGAAAACGAAGTGGGAGGACTTACACTCCCTGACTTTGAAGCTTATTATAAAGCCACAGTTGCCAAAACAGCATGGTACTGGCACAAAGATAGACATATAGATCAATGGAATCGAATTGAGAATTCAGAGATAGACCCTCAGATCTATGGCCGACTGATCTTTGATAAGGCCCCCAAAGTCACCGAACTGAGCCATAATGGTCTTTTCAACAAATGGGGCTGGGAGAGTTGGATATCCATATCCAAAAGAATGAAAGAGGACCCCTACCTCACCCCCTACACAAAAATTAACTCAAAATGGACCAAAGATCTCAATATAAAAGAAAGTACCATAAAACTCCTAGAAGATAATGTAGGAAAACATCTTCAAGACCTTGTATTAGGAGGCCACTTCCTAGACTTTACACCCAAAGCACAAGCAACAAAAGAGAAAATAGATAAATGGGAACTCCTCAAGCTTAGAAGTTTCTGCACCTCAAAGGAATTTCTCAAAAAGGTAAAGAGGCAGCCAACTCAATGGGAAAAAATTTTTGGAAACCATGTATCTGACAAAAGACTGATATCTTGCATATACAAAGAAATCCTACAACTCAATGACAATAGTACAGACAGCCCAATTATAAAATGGGCAAAAGATATGAAAAGACAGTTCTCTGAAGAGGAAATACAAATGGCCAAGAAACACATGAAAAAATGTTCAGCTTCACTAGCTATTAGAGAGATGCAAATTAAGACCACAATGAGATACCATCTAACACCGGTTAGAATGGCTGCCATTAAACAAACAGGAAACTACAAATGCTGGAGGGGATGTGGAGAAATTGGAACTCTTATTCATTGTTGGTGGGACTGTATAATGGTTCAGCCACTCTGGAAGTCAGTCTGGCAGTTCCTTAGAAAACTAGATATAGAGCTACCATTCGATCCAGCGATTGCACTACTCGGTATATAACCGGAAGATCGGAAAGCAGTGACACGAACAGATATCTGCACGCCAATGTTCATAGCAGCATTATTCACAATTGCCAAGAGATGGAAACAACCCAAATGTCCTTCAACAGATGAGTGGATAAATAAAATGTGGTATATACACACGATGGAATACTACGCGGCAGTAAGAAGGAACGATCTGGTGAAACATATGACAACATGGATGAACCTTGAAGACATAATGCTGAGCGAAATAAGCCAGGCACAAAAAGAGAAATATTATATGCTACCACTAATGTGAACTTTGAAAAATGTAAAACAAATGGTTTATAATGTAGAATGTAGGGGAACTAGCAGTAGAGAGCAATTAAGGAAGGGGGAACAATAATCCAAGAAGAACAGATAAGCTATTTAACGTTCTGGGGATGCCCAGAAATGACTATGATCTGTTAATTTCTGATGGATGTAGTAGGAACAAGTTCACTGAAATGTTGCTATATTATGTAACTTTCTTGGGGTAAAGTAGGAACATGTTGGAAGTTAAGCAGTTATCTTAGGTTAGTTGTCTTTTTCTTACTCCCTTGTTATGGTCTCTTTGAAATGTTCTTTTATTGTATGTTTGTTTTGTTTTTAACTTTTTTTTTCATACAGTTGATTTAAAAAAGAAGGGAAAGTTAAAAAAAAAAAAGAAAATAAAAAAGACAAACAAGTAAAAAAAAAAAAAAAAAGATGTAGTGCCCCCTTGAGGAGCCTGTGGAGAATGCAGGGGTATTTGCCTACCCCACCTTCATGGTTGCTAACATGACCACAGACATAGGGGACTGGTGGTTTGATGGGTTGAGCCCTCTACCATAAGTTTTACCCTTGGGAAGACGGTTGCTGCAAAGGAGAGGCTAGGCCTCCCTGTATTTGTGCCTAAGAGTCTCCTCCTGAATGCCTCTTTGTTGCTCAGATGTGGCCCTCTCTCTCTGGCTAAGCCAACTTGAAAGGTGAAATCACTGCCCTCCCCCCTACGTGGGATCAGACACCCAGGGAAGTGAATCTCCCTGGCAACGTGGAATATGACTCCCGGGGAGGAATGTAGACCCGGCATCGTGGGATGGAGAACATCTTCTTGACCAAAAGGGGGATGTGAAAGGAAATGAAATAAGCTTCAGTGGCAGAGAGATTCCAAAACAAGCCGAGAGATCACTCTGGTGGGCACTCTTACGCACACTTTAGACAACCTTTTTTAGGTTCTAAAGAATTGGGGTAGCTGGTGGTGGATACCTGAAACTATTAAACTACAACCCAGAACCCATGAATCTCAAAGACAGTTGTATAAAAATGTAGCTTATGAGGGGTGACAGTGGGATTGGGAATGCCATAAGGACCAAACTCCACTTTGTCTAGTTTATGGATGGATGTGTAGAAAAGTAGGGGAAGCAAACAAACAGACAAAGGTACCCAGTGTTCTTTTTTACTTCAATTGCTCTTTTTCACTCTAATTATTATTCTTGTTATTTTTGTGTGTGTGCTAATGAAGGTGTCAGGGATTGATTTAGGTGATGAATGTACAACTATGTAATGGTATTGTAAACAATCGAAAGTACAATTTGTTTTGTATGACTGCGTGGTATGTGAATATATCTCAATAAAATTATTATTAAAAAAAAAAAAAAAAAAAAAAAAAACAAAGAGCATTGGCTTGGCCAAGGAGAGCCAAACGTAGCAAAAAGTACACCACGAAAGAACTTTCATGGTGAAATGATTATGTTTGTATCCAGATATGCTGGTAGCGTGTTTATTCGTGGTGGTGCCTCAGGCGCGATAAGACCTGCTTCTTCAGATGCCCTAGACTGCCATTTGTTTAGCTGGAGTAATGAATGTGCTCATCTGGCTGATATAAAGTATTTCCACAGCCTGTGACTGTGTTTATAGAGAGCGGGAGAGAGACCACAGGCAGCAATTTGTCTTCTTAGGTATCAGCAAAGTCTTCTTCTTTAACAACTAGAGGATTTATTTTTAACTGCTTGACTCGGTGTGTGTCAGATGATTCAGACCGTCAAACTGCAGATTGAAAGTACCGAGCGCGGGGGAAGCTGAAATGGCAGAGGAAAGGGGGCTGGCTGGGAAAAGGGGTGGGATTTCAGAGCCGTGCCTCCGTAGCTCTGCCTCCCAATGTGGGAGAGAGTTGAGGGCTTCCAGCAGCACGGGTGTATTTGCAGGTCAAGCTGAGAACTAAAGGGTAATGGCTGCCTCTCGGCTCCTTAAAGACAGAATTGCCCAGTGATTGGGGTATGTGAGACAGGATCCAGGACCCAGGGACCAGAGTATTCTGAGCATCGTTCTCTGCTCTTTGGCAAATTGAGCTTTTCTCCTGCTTGATGCTGCCTGTCGGGAGAAGCCTCTCACCATGATCGATAGCTCCAAGAAGCAGCACCAGGGCTTCCCAGAGATTTTAACTGCTGGGGATTTTGAACCATTAAAAGAAAAGGAATGCCTTGAGGGGAGCAACCAGAAAAGTCTTAAGGAAGGTCAGTCTGCCTGTGGACAGGGCACAGCGGCCACATTCCTGTTCCTGTCACCCGGTCTAAGCGTGTCTGTCTGCTAACTGTGCTGTGTGTCTCTCCTCTATCCAGTTACGTACCTTTACATTCCAAGTTCTTTGCAATGAAAGCTAAATGCTGCTCTTGGTAGCTGTTACTAAAGATTCGTTAACTGATAGAACTCTAGGGATTTTGCAATAACCAATACAGAAAGGGGCCTTATGAGGCCAATCCTCATTTCAATAAAATCCTTCTAGGTTCATTTTGTATATTTCTCATGTTTTCCATTTTTTTTCCTTCTCTGCCCCCCCCCCCTTGTGTTTTAGAAGAAGCCATTTCCTTTTCAGTGTTAGTCAGAACACTGTTTATTTAGGTTTGCAAACATGTGATACCAGGAAAATTCATTTTTTCCTATTAATATATTTGTGGCTTTCATTGTTTAAAATGATTGCTTTAATTAATTATAATGTACACTGCATAATTTTTTTTAACAAAGCAAATAATAAGCTTGAGAATGCTGTCAGTTATTGTTAGTGACCATCATACAGGTATCTCACTGATTCATTTAAGAAAACAGCCAAAGGTAAGGGCATTTCTGTTCTTGTCCTGGCATACAATAGTGTGGCAAGACCAATGGACAGCTTCCTTTATTTTGGCAGCGGAGGTAAGGGCCAGGAGGTACAGAGAATAAGTTTTTCCTGAATTTAAGACAGGACGATCACCACCAACACCCCCTCCCCTCCTCCAGTGCTTGCTTATTTGGAAACTGATTTTCTAGTCCCCTTTGGGGAGAATAAAACCACTTATTAACTTTTTGCTTTTATCTGCTTTCAGCTTCTGCCATCGGCCACCCCCTCACCTCTCCACACGCCCCTTCTCTTCTCATAGAGATCCAGGCAGTAAATGTAGAGTTATCCACCTGAGTAAATCTTCTTCCAGAAAGATATCCCTCCTCTTTTAACCTTAGATATTTGGAATAGGAGAATGTGATGATAGATTGTTACAGATTTAAAAGAGAATAACAAGAAACAATAATTTGACTTAACTAGAGTTAAAATACTTTGGGGTATGGGTAGAAAAAATACCTAGATGGAAACAAATGACACACAATGAAGTATAAATAGCTGTTGCTAGGAGCCAAACAATGGAGTTGCCTCTGCTTGTGCACAGCAAGCCTTTTGTAAATGTCTTATAAAATCAATACCAGTGGAATTTTTAGGACACATTTCTGGAAAGTTGGAGGTATAAAGAGAGCTCATTGAGAGGAACTTAAATTTTTTTAAATCATTAATTTAGAATTATCTATCCATCATTTAAGTCAAATTCAAATGTTAAGCTCCTATTAATGCCATGTATTTAAAACAGTGTTTGTACTACTTGAAAAATTGGCAAAATACTAGAAAATGGAATAGGAAAAATAAAAAGATGTCACAGTAGCAGAGTATGATAATCATATAAAGCAAGGATTAAAAATATAAAAACCAAGGAGGAGACTTGTCGACAGGAACAGCAGACTAGAGTTGAAATGGTTGCTTAATGTACAGATTCTTTCCCTAACAATTCCAACCATGCTTTCGGTTCATACATGTGCAACAGGATAATGTCAGATGAGCGTGGACTCCGCAGTTAGATAGACGTACTTGGATTCAATCTCAGCTGCACCATTTACTTTCTTTGTGACCCAGGACTAGTTCACTGCTCTGAACCTTAATTTCCTCATGTATACAATGAGGATAAATAATAACTACTACATAGTGTTTTATGTGATGCCTGTTTTTAGTGCCAGTTTCTCATCCTCCTTGTTTTTTTTTAACCCTTTGTTATTTTCCCTTTCTATTTAAAATTTTAATGTTAAATCCTGCATTTATAAAATAGAAAAGTATTTTGTACATTGTGGTATAAATTGATAGCTGTGAAGAGGTAGGGGAGAGAACTTTCATATTTCAAAACACTCTACAGAAGTGATTGGATAATAAAATTCATCTATTGCACCACAAAAAAAAAAAAATAGATTCTGGACACTCATAGTACAAGACTAGAGGAAGTTGAACAACGAATCAGTAACCTCGAAGATGACAGAATGGAAAATGAAAGCATAAAAGAAAGAAAGGGGAAAAAAATTGAAAAAATCAAAATGGACCTCAGGAATATGATAGATAATATGAAACATCCAAATATAAGACTCATTGGTGTCCCAGAAGGGGAAGAAAAGGGTAAAGGTCTAGGAAGAGTATTCAAAGAAATTGTTGGGGAAAACTTCCCAAATCTTCTAAACAACATAAATACACAAATCATAAATGCTCAGCAAACTCCAAATAGAATGAGTCCAAATAAACCCACTCCGAGACATATACTGATCACACTATCAAACACAGAAGAGAAGGAGCAAGTTCTGAAAGCAGCAAGAGAAAAGCAATTCACCACATACAAAGGAAACAGCATAAGACTAAGTAGTGACTACTCAGCAGCCACCATGGAGGCGAGAATGCAGTGGCACGATATTTTTAAAATTCTGAGTGAGAAAAATTTCCAGCCAAGAATACTTTATCCAGCAAAGCTCTCCTTCAAATTTGAGGGAGAGCTTAAATTTTTCACAGACAAACAAATGCTGAGAGAATTTGCTAACAAGAGACCTGCCCTACTGGAGATTCTCAAGGGAGCCCTACAGACAGAGAAACAAAGAAAGTACAGAGAGACTTGGAGAAAGGTTCAGTACTAAAGAGATTCGGTATGGGTACAATAAAGGATATTAATAGAGAGAGGGAAAAATATGGCAAACATAATCCAAAGGATAAGATGGCTGATTCAAGAAATGCCTTCACGGTTTTAACGTTGAATGTAAATGGATTAAACTCCCCAATTAAAAGATATAGATTCGCAGAATGGATAAAAAAAAATGAACCATCAATATGTTGCATAAAAGAGACTCATCTTAGACACAGGGACACAAAGAAACTGAAAGTGAAAGGATGGAAAAAAATATTTCATGCAAGCTACAGCCAAAAGAAAGCAGGTGTAGCAATATTAATCTCAGATAAAATAGACTTCAAATGCAGGGATGTTTTGAGAGACAAAGAAGGCCACTACATACTAATAAAAGGGGCAATTCAGCAAGAAGAAATAACAATCGTAAATGTCTATGCACCCAATCAAGGTGCCACAAAATACATGAGAGAAACATTGGCAAAACTAAAGGAAGCAATTGATGTTTCCACAATAATTGTGGGAGACTTCAACACATCACTCTCTCCTATAGATAGATCAACCAGACAGAAGACCAATAAGGAAATTGAAAACCTAAACAATCTGATAAATGAATTAGATTTAACAGACATCTACAGGACATTACATCCCAAATCACCAGGATACACATACTTTTCTAGTGCTCACGGAACTTTCTCCAGAATAGATCATATGCTGGGACATAAAACAAGCCTCAATAAATTTAAAAAGATTGAAATTATTCAAAGCACATTCTCTGACCACAATGGAATACAATTAGAAGTCAATAACCATCAGAGACTTAGGAAATTCACAAATACCTGGAGGTTAAACAACACACTCCTAAACAATCAGTGGGTTAAAGAAGAAATAGCAAGAGAAATTGCTAAATATATAGAGACGAATGAAAATGAGAACACAACATACCAAAACCTATGGGATGCAGCAAAAGCAGTGCTAAGGGGGAAATTTATAGCACTAAACGCATATATTAAAAAGGAAGAAAGAGCCAAAATCAAAGAACTAATGGATCAACTGAAGAAGCTAGAAAATGAACAGCAAACCAATCCAAAACCAAGTACAAGAAAAGAAATAACAAGGATTAAAGCAGAAATAAATGACATAGAGAACAAAAAAACAATAGAAAGGATAAATATCACCAAAAGTTGGTTCTTTGAGAAGATCAACAAGATTGACAAGCCCCTAGCTAGACTGACAAAATCAAAAAGAGAGAAGACCCATATAAACAAAATAATGAATGAAAAAGGTGACATAACTGCAGATCCTGAAGAAATTAAAAAAATTATAAGAGGATATTATGAACAACTGTATGGCAACAAACTGGATAATGTAGAAGAAATGGACAATTTCCTGGAAACATATGAACAACCTAGACTGACAAGAGAAGAAATAGAAGACCTCAACCAACCCATCACAAGCAAAGAGATCCAATCAGTCATCAAAAATCTTCCCACAAATAAATGCCCAGGGCCAGATGGCTTCACAGGGGAATTCTACCAAACTTTCCAGAAAGAACTGACACCAATCTTACTCAAACTCTTTCAAAACATTGAAAAAAATGGAACACTACCTAACTCATTTTATGAAGCTAACATCAATCTAATACCAAAACCAGGCAAAGATGCTACAAAAAAGGAAAACTACCGGCCAATCTCCCTAATGAATATAGATGCAAAAATCCTCAACAAAATACTTGCAAATCGAATCCAAAGACACATTAAAAAAATCATACACCATGACCAAGTGGGGTTCATTCCAGGCATGCAAGGATGGTTCAACATAAGAAAAACAATCAATGTATTACAACACATTAAAAACTCGAAAGGGAAAAATCAATTGATCATCTCAATAGATGCTGAAAAAGCATTTGACAAAATCCAACATCCCTTTTTGATAAAAACACTTCAAAAGGTAGGAATTGAAGGAAACTTCCTCAACATGATAAAGAGCATATATGAAAAACCCACAGCCAGCATAGTACTCAATGGTGAGAGACTGAAAGCCTTCCCTCTAAGATCAGGAACAAGACAAGGATGCCCGCTGTCACCACTGTTATTCAACATTGTGCTGGAAGTGCTAGCCAGGGCAATCCGGCAAGACAAAGAAATAAAAGGCATCCAAATTGGAAAAGAAGAAGTAAAACTGTCATTGTTTGCAGATGATATGATCTTATATCTAGAAAACCCTGAGAAATCGACGATACACCTTCTAGAGCTAATAAACAAATTTAGCAAAGTAGCGGGATACAAGATTAATGCACATAAGTCAGTAATGTTTCTATATGCTAGAAATGAACAAACTGAAGAGACTCTCAAGAAAAAGATACCATTTTCAATAGCAACTAAAAAAATCAAGTACTTAGGAATAAACTTAACCAAAGATGTAAAAGACCTATACAAAGAAAACTACATAACTCTACTAAAAGAAATAGAAGGGGACCTTAAAAGATGGAAAAATATTCCATGTTCATGGATAGGAAGGCTAAATGTCATTAAGATGTCAATTCTACCCAAACTCATCTACAGATTCAATGCAATCCCAATCAAAATTCCAACAACCTACTTTGCAGACTTGGAAAAGCTAGTTATCAAATTTGGAAAGGGAAGATGCCTCGAATTGCTAAAGACACTCTAAAAAAGAAAAACGAAGTGGGAGGACTTACACTCCCTGACTTTGAAGCTTATTATAAAGCCACAGTTGCCAAAACAGCATGGTACTGGCACAAAGATAGACATATAGATCAATGGAATCGAATTGAGAATTCAGAGATAGACCCTCAGATCTATGGCCGACTGATCTTTGATAAGGCCCCCAAAGTCACCGAACTGAGCCATAATGGTCTTTTCAACAAATGGGGCTGGGAGAGTTGGATATCCATATCCAAAAGAATGAAAGAGGACCCCTACCTCACCCCCTACACAAAAATTAACTCAAAATGGACCAAAGATCTCAATATAAAAGAAAGTACCATAAAACTCCTAGAAGATAATGTAGGAAAACATCTTCAAGACCTTGTATTAGGAGGCCACTTCCTAGACTTTACACCCAAAGCACAAGCAACAAAAGAGAAAATAGATAAATGGGAACTCCTCAAGCTTAGAAGTTTCTGCACCTCAAAGGAATTTCTCAAAAAGGTAAAGAGGCAGCCAACTCAATGGGAAAAAATTTTTGGAAACCATGTATCTGACAAAAGACTGATATCTTGCATATACAAAGAAATCCTACAACTCAATGACAATAGTACAGACAGCCCAATTATAAAATGGGCAAAAGATATGAAAAGACAGTTCTCTGAAGAGGAAATACAAATGGCCAAGAAACACATGAAAAAATGTTCAGCTTCACTAGCTATTAGAGAGATGCAAATTAAGACCACAATGAGATACCATCTAACACCGGTTAGAATGGCTGCCATTAAACAAACAGGAAACTACAAATGCTGGAGGGGATGTGGAGAAATTGGAACTCTTATTCATTGTTGGTGGACTGTATAATGGTTCAGCCACTCTGGAAGTCAGTCTGGCAGTTCCTTAGAAAACTAGATATAGAGCTACCATTCGATCCAGCGATTGCACTACTCGGTATATAACCGGAAGATCGGAAAGCAGTGACACGAACAGATATCTGCACGCCAATGTTCATAGCAGCATTATTCACAATTGCCAAGAGATGGAAACAACCCAAATGTCCTTCAACAGATGAGTGGATAAATAAAATGTGGTATATACACACGATGGAATACTACGCGGCAGTAAGAAGGAACGATCTGGTGAAACATATGACAACATGGATGAACCTTGAAGACATAATGCTGAGCGAAATAAGCCAGGCACAAAAAGAGAAATATTATATGCTACCACTAATGTGAACTTTGAAAAATGTAAAACAAATGGTTTATAATGTAGAATGTAGGGGAACTAGCAGTAGAGAGCAATTAAGGAAGGGGGAACAATAATCCAAGAAGAACAGATAAGCTATTTAACGTTCTGGGGATGCCCAGAAATGACTATGATCTGTTAATTTCTGATGGATGTAGTAGGAACAAGTTCACTGAAATGTTGCTATATTATGTAACTTTCTTGGGGTAAAGTAGGAACATGTTGGAAGTTAAGCAGTTATCTTAGGTTAGTTGTCTTTTTCTTACTCCCTTGTTATGGTCTCTTTGAAATGTTCTTTTATTGTATGTTTGTTTTGTTTTTAACTTTTTTTTTCATACAGTTGATTTAAAAAAGAAGGGAAAGTTAAAAAAAAAAAAGAAAAGAAAAAAGACAAACAAGGAAAAAAAAAAAAAAAAAGATGTAGTGCCCCCTTGAGGAGCCTGTGGAGAATGCAGGGGTATTTGCCTACCCCACCTTCATGGTTGCTAACATGACCACAGACATAGGGGACTGGTGGTTTGATGGGTTGAGCCCTCTACCATAAGTTTTACCCTTGGGAAGACGGTTGCTGCAAAGGAGAGGCTAGGCCTCCCTGTATTTGTGCCTAAGAGTCTCCTCCTGAATGCCTCTTTGTTGCTCAGATGTGGCCCTCTCTCTCTGGCTAAGCCAACTTGAAAGGTGAAATCACTGCCCTCCCCCCTACGTGGGATCAGACACCCAGGGAAGTGAATCTCCCTGGCAACGTGGAATATGACTCCCGGGGAGGAATGTAGACCCGGCATCGTGGGATGGAGAACATCTTCTTGACCAAAAGGGGGATGTGAAAGGAAATGAAATAAGCTTCAGTGGCAGAGAGATTCCAAAACAAGCCGAGAGATCACTCTGGTGGGCACTCTTACGCACACTTTAGACAACCTTTTTTAGGTTCTAAAGAATTGGGGTAGCTGGTGGTGGATACCTGAAACTATTAAACTACAACCCAGAACCCATGAATCTCAAAGACAGTTGTATAAAAATGTAGCTTATGAGGGGTGACAGTGGGATTGGGAATGCCATAAGGACCAAACTCCACTTTGTCTAGTTTATGGATGGATGTGTAGAAAAGTAGGGGAAGCAAACAAACAGACAAAGGTACCCAGTGTTCTTTTTTACTTCAATTGCTCTTTTTCACTCTAATTATTATTCTTGTTATTTTTGTGTGTGTGCTAATGAAGGTGTCAGGGATTGATTTAGGTGATGAATGTACAACTATGTAATGGTATTGTAAACAATCGAAAGTACAATTTGTTTTGTATGACTGCGTGGTATGTGAATATATCTCAATAAAATGATGATTAAAAAAAAAAAAAAAAAAAAAAAAAAACAAAGAGCATTGGCTTGGCCAAGGAGAGCCAAACGTAGCAAAAAGTACACCACGAAAGAACTTTCATGGTGAAATGATTATGTTTGTATCCAGATATGCTGGTAGCGTGTTTATTCGTGGTGGTGCCTCAGGCGCGATAAGACCTGCTTCTTTCAGATGCCCTAGACTGCCATTTGTTTAGCTGGAGTAATGAATGTGCTCATCTGGCTGATATAAAGTATTTCCACAGCCTGTGACTGTGTTTATAGAGAGCGGGAGAGAGACCACAGGCAGCAATTTGTCTTCTTAGGTATCAGCAAAGTCTTCTTCTTTAACAACTAGAGGATTTATTTTTAACTGCTTGACTCGGTGTGTGTCAGATGATTCAGACCGTCAAACTGCAGATTGAAGTACCGAGCGCGGGGGAAGCTGAAATGGCAGAGGAAAGGGGGCTGGCTGGGAAAAGGGGTGGGATTTCAGAGCCGTGCCTCCGTAGCTCTGCCTCCCAATGTGGGAGAGAGTTGAGGGCTTCCAGCAGCACGGGTGTATTTGCAGGTCAAGCTGAGAACTAAAGGGTAATGGCTGCCTCTCGGCTCCTTAAAGACAGAATTGCCCAGTGATTGGGGTATTGTGAGACAGGATCCAGGACCCAGGGACCAGAGTATTCTGAGCATCGTTCTCTGCTCTTTGGCAAATTGAGCTTTTCTCCTGCTTGATGCTGCCTGTCGGGAGAAGCCTCTCACCATGATCGATAGCTCCAAGAAGCAGCACCAGGGCTTCCCAGAGATTTTAACTGCTGGGGATTTTGAACCATTAAAAGAAAAGGAATGCCTTGAGGGGAGCAACCAGAAAAGTCTTAAGGAAGGTCAGTCTGCCTGTGGACAGGGCACAGCGGCCACATTCCTGTTCCTGTCACCCCGGTCTAAGCGTGTCTGTCTGCTAACTGTGCTGTGTGTCTCTCCTCTATCCAGTTACGTACCTTTACATTCCAAGTTCTTTGCAATGAAAGCTAAATGCTGCTCTTGGTAGCTGTTACTAAAGATTCATTAACTGATAGAACTCTAGGGATTTTGCAATAACCAATACAGAAAGGGGCCTTATGAGGCCAATCCTCATTTCAATAAAATCCTTCTAGGTTCATTTTGTATATTTCTCATGTTTTCCATTTTTTTTTCCTTCTCTTGCCCCCCCCCCCTTGTGTTTTAGAAGAAGCCATTTCCTTTTCAGTGTTAGTCAGAACACTGTTTATTTAGGTTTGCAAACATGTGATACCAGGAAAATTCATTTTTTCCTATTAATATATTTGTGGCTTTCATTGTTTAAAATGATTGCTTTAATTAATTATAATGTACACTGCATAATTTTTTTTAACAAAGCAAATAATAAGCTTGAGAATGCTGTCAGTTATTGTTAGTGACCATCATACAGGTATCTCACTGATTCATTTAAGAAAACAGCCAAAGGTAAGGGCATTCTGTTCTTGTCCTGGCATACAATAGTGTGGCAAGACCAATGGACAGCTTCCTTTATTTTGGCAGCGGAGGTAAGGGCCAGGAGGTACAGAGAATAAGTTTTTCCTGAATTTAAGACAGGACGATCACCACCAACACCCCCTCCCCTCCTCCAGTGCTTGCTTATTTGGAAACTGATTTTCTAGTCCCCTTTGGGGAGAATAAAACCACTTATTAACTTTTTGCTTTTATCTGCTTTCAGCTTCTGCCATCGGCCACCCCCTCACCTCTCCACACGCCCCTTCTCTTCTCATAGAGATCCAGGCAGTAAATGTAGAGTTATCCACCTGAGTAAATCTTCTTCCAGAAAGATATCCCTCCTCTTTTAACCTTAGATATTTGGAATAGGAGAATGTGATGATAGATTGTTACAGATTTAAAAGAGAATAACAAGAAACAATAATTTGACTTAACTAGAGTTAAAATACTTTGGGGTATGGGTAGAAAAAACACCTAGATGGAAACAAATGACACACAATGAAGTATAAATAGCTGTTGCTAGGAGCCAAACAATGGAGTTGGCCTCTGCTTGTGCACAGCAAGCCTTTTGTAAATGTCTTATAAAATCAATACCAGTGGAATTTTTAGGACACATTTCTGGAAAGTTGGAGGTATAAAGAGAGCTCATTGAGAGGAACTTAAATTTTTTTAAATCATTAATTTAGAATTATCTATCCATCATTTAAGTCAAATTCAAATGTTAAGCTCCTATTAATGCCATGTATTTAAAACAGTGTTTGTACTACTTGAAAAATTGGCAAAATACTAGAAAATGGAATAGGAAAAATAAAAAGATGTCACAGTAGCAGAGTATGATAATCATATAAAGCAAGGATTAAAAATATAAAAACCAAGGAGGAGACTTGTCGACAGGAACAGCAGACTAGAGTTGAAATGGTTGCTTAATGTACAGATTCTTTCCCTAACAATTCCAACCATGCTTTCGGTTCATACATGTGCAACAGGATAATGTCAGATGAGCGTGGACTCCGCAGTTAGATAGACGTACTTGGATTCAAATCTCAGCTGCACCATTTACTTTCTTTGTGACCCAGGACTAGTTCACTGCTCTGAACCTTAATTTCCTCATGTATACAATGAGGATAAATAATAACTACTACATAGTGTTTTTATGTGATGCCTGTTTTAGTGCCAGTTTCTCATCCTCCTTGTTTTTTTTTAACCCTTTGTTATTTTCCCTTTCTATTTAAAATTTTAATGTTAAATCCTGCATTTATAAAATAGAAAAGTATTTTGTACATTGTGGTATAAATTGATAGCTGTGAAGAGGTAGGGGAGAGAACTTTCATATTTCAAAACACTCTACAGAAGTGATTGGATAATAAAATTCATCTATTGCACCACAAAAAAAAAAAAAAAAAAAAAAGATTCTGGACACTCATAGTACAAGACTAGAGGAAGTTGAACAACGAATCAGTGACCTCGAAGATGACAGAATGGAAAATGAAAGCATAAAAGAAAGAAAGGGGAAAAAAATTGAAAAAATCAAAATGGACCTCAGGAATATGATAGATAATATGAAACATCCAAATATAAGACTCATTGGTGTCCCAGAAGGGGAAGAAAAGGGTAAAGGTCTAGGAAGAGTATTCAAAGAAATTGTTGGGAAAAACTTCCCAAATCTTCTAAACAACATAAATACACAAATCATAAATGCTCAGCAAACTCCAAATAGAATGAGTCCAAATAAACCCACTCCGAGACATATACTGATCACACTATCAAACACAGAAGAGAAGGAGCAAGTTCTGAAAGCAGCAAGAGAAAAGCAATTCACCACATACAAAGGAAACAGCATAAGACTAAGTAGTGACTACTCAGCAGCCACCATGGAGGCGAGAATGCAGTGGCACGATATTTTTAAAATTCTGAGTGAGAAAAATTTCCAGCCAAGAATACTTTATCCAGCAAAGCTCTCCTTCAAATTTGAGGGAGAGCTTAAATTTTTCACAGACAAACAAATGCTGAGAGAATTTGCTAACAAGAGACCTGCCCTACTGGAGATTCTCAAGGGAGCCGTACAGACAGAGAAACAAAGAAAGTACAGAGAGACTTGGAGAAAGGTTCAGTACTAAAGAGATGCGGTATGGGTAGAATAAAGAATATTAATAGACAGAGGGGAAAAATATGACAAACATAAAACAAAGGACAAGATGGCTGATTCAAGAAATGCCTTCACGGTTATAACGTTGAATGTAAATGGATTAAACTCCCCAATTAAAAGATATAGATTCACAGAATGGATCAAAAAAAATGAACCATCAATATGTTGCATACAAGAGACTCATCTTAGACACAGGGACACAAAGAAACTGAAAGTGAAAGGATGGAAAAAAATATTTCATGCAAGCTACAGCCAAAAGAAAGCAGGTGTAGCAATATTAATCTCAGATAAAATAGACTTCAAATGCAGGGATGTTTTGAGAGACAAAGAAGGCCACTACGTACTAATAAAAGGGGCAATTCAGCAAGAAGAAATAACAATCGTAAATGTCTATGCACCCAATCAAGGTGCCACAAAATACATGAGAGAAACACTGGCAAAACTAAAGGAAGCAATTGATGTTTCCACAATAATTGTGGGAGACTTCAACACATCACTCTCTCCTATTGATAGATCAACCAGACAGAAGACCAATAAGGAAATTGAAAACCTAAACAATCTGATAAATGAATTAGATTTAACAGACATATACAGGACATTTCATCCCAAATCACCAGGATACACATACTTTTCTAGTGCTCATGGAACTTTCTCCAGAATAGATCATATGCTGGGACATAAAACAAGCCTCAATAAATGTAAAAAGATTGAAATTATTCAAAGCACATTCTCTGACAACAATGGAATACAATTAGAAGTCAATAACCATTAGAGACTAAGAAAATTCACAAATGCTTGGAGGTTAAACAACACACTACTAAACAATCAGTGGGTTAAAGAAGAAATAGCAAGAGAAATTGCTAAATATATAGAGACGAATGAAAATGAGAACACAACATACAAAAACCTATGGGATGCAGCAAAAGCAGTGCTGAGGGGGAAATTTATAGCACTAAACGCATATATTAAAAAGGAAGAAAGAGCCAAAATCAAAGAACTAATGGATCAACTGAAGAAGCTAGAAAATGAACAGCAAACCAATCCTAAACCAAGTAGAAGAAAAGAAATAACAAAGATTAAAGCAGAAATAAATCACATAGAGAACAAAAAATCAATAGAGAGGGTAAATATCACCAAAAGTTGGTTCTTTGAGAAGATCAACAAGATTGACAAGCCCCTAGCTAGACTGACAAAATCAAAAAGAGAGAAGACCCATATAAACAAAATAATGAATGAAAAAGGTGACATAACTGCAGATCCTGAAGAAATTAAAAAAATTATAAGAGGGTACTATGAACAACTGTATGGCAACAAACTGGATAATGTAGCGGAAATGGACAATTTCCTGGAAACATATGAACAACCTAGACTGACCAGAGAAGAAATAGAAGACCTCAACAAACCCATCACAAGCAAAGAGATCCAATCAGTCATCAAAAATCTTCCCACAAATAAATGCCCAGGGCCAGATGGCTTCACAGGGGAATTCTACCAAACTTTCCAGAAAGATCTGACACCAATCTTACTCAAACTCTTTCAAAACATTGAAGAAAATGGAACACTACCTAACTCATTTTATGAAGCTAACATCAATCTAATACCAAAACCAGGAAAAGATGTTACAAAAAAGGAAAACTACTGGCCAATCTCCCTAATGAATATAGATGCAAAAATCCTCAACAAAATACTTGCAAATCGAATCCAAAGACACATTAAAAAAATCATACACCATGACCAAGTGGGGTTTATTCCAGGCATGCAAGGATGGTTCAACATAAGAAAATCAATCAATGTATTACAACACATTAACAAGTCAAAAGGGAAAAATCAATTGATCATCTCAATAGATGCTGAAAAAGCATTTGACAAAATCCAACATCCGTTTTTGATAAAAACACTTCAAAAGGTAGGAATTGAAGGAAACTTCCTCAACATGATAAAGAGCATATATGAAAAACCCACAGCCAGCATAGTACTCAATGGAGAGAGACTGAAAGCATTCCCTCTAAGATCAGGAAGAAGACAAGGATGCCCGCTGTCACCACTGTTATTCAACATTGTGCTGGAAGTGCTAGCCAGGGCAATCCGGCAAGACAAAGAAATAAAAGGCATCCAAATTGGAAAAGAAGAAGTAAAACTGTCATTGTTTGCAGATGATATGATCTTATATCTAGAAAACCCTGAGAAATCGACGATACACCTACTAGAGCTAATAAACAAATTTAGCAAAGTAGCGGGATACAAGGTTAATGCACATAAGTCAGTAATGTTTCTATATGCTAGAAATGAACAAACTGAAGAGACACTCAAGAAAAAGATACCATTTTCAATAGCAACTAAAAAAATCAAGTACCTAGGAATGAACTTTACCAAATATGTAAAAGACCTATACAAAGAAAACTACATAACTCTACTAAAAGAAATAGAAGGGGACCTTAAAAGATGGAAAAATATTCCATGTTCATGGATAGGAAGACTAAATGTCATTAAGATGTCAATTCTACCCAAACTCATCTACAGATTCAATGCAATCCCAATCAAAATTCCAACAACCTACTTTGCAGACTTGGAAAAGCTAGTTATCAAATTTATTTGGAAAGGGAAGATGCCTCGAATTGCTAAAGACACTCTAAAAAAGAAAAACGAAGTGGGAGGACTTACACTCCCTGACTTTGAAGCTTATTATAAAGCCACAGTTGCCAAAACAGCATGGTACTGGCACAAAGATAGACATATAGATCAATGGAATGGAATTGAGAATTCAGAGATAGACCCTCAGATCTATGGCTGACTGATCTTTGATAAGGCCCGCAAAGTCACTGAACTGAGTCATAATGGTCTTTTCAACAAATGGGGCTAGGAGTGTTGGATATCCATATGCAAAAGAATGAAAGAGGACCCCTACCTCACCCCCTACACAAAAATTAACTCAAAATGGACCAAAGATCTCAATATAAAAGAAAGTACCATAAAACTCCTAGAAGATAATATAGGAAAACATCTTCAAGACCTTGTATTAGGTGGCCACTTCCTAGACTTTACACCCAAAGCACAAGCAACAAAAGAGAAAATAGATGAATGGGAACTCCTCAAGCTTAGAAGTTTCTGCACCTCAAAGGAATTTCTCAAAAAGGTAAAGAGGCAGCCAACTCAATGGGAAAAAATTTTTGGAAACCATGTATCTGACAAAATACTGATATCTTGCATATATAAAGAAATCCTACAACTCAATGACAATAGTACAGTCGGCCCAATTATAAAATGGGCAAAAGATATGAAAAGACAGTTCTCTGAAGAGGAAATACAAATGGCCAAGAAACACATGAAAAAATGTTCAGCTTCACTAGCTATTAGAGAGATGCAAATTAAGACCACAATGAGATACCATGTAACACGGATTAGAATGGCTGCCATTAAACAAACAGGAAACTACAAATGCTGGAGGGGATGTAGAGAAATTGGAACTCTTATTCACTGTTGGTGGGACTGTATAATGGTTCAGCCACTCTGGAGGTCAGTCTGGCAGTTCCTTAGAAAACTGGATATAGATTTACCATTCGATCCAGCGATTGCACTTCTCAGTATATACCCTGAAGATCGGAAAGCAGTGACATGAACAGATATCTGCACACCAATGTTCATAGCAGCATTATTCACAATTGCCAAAAGATGGAAACAACCCAAATGTCCTTCAACAGATGAGTGGATAAATAAAATGTGGTACATACACACGTTGGAATACTACGCGGCAGTAAGAAGGAACTATCTCGTGAAACATATGACAACATGGATGAACCTTGAAGACATAATGCTAAGCGAAATAAGCCAGGCACAAAAAGAGAAATATTATATGCTACCACTAATGTGAACTTTGAAAAATGTAAAACAAATGGTTTATAATGTAGAATGCAGGGGAACTAGCAATAGACAGCAATTAAGGAAGGGGGAACAATAATCCAAGAAGAACAGATAAGCTATTTAATGTTCTGGGGATGCCCAGGATTGCCTATGGTCTGTTAATTTCTGATGGATATAGTAGGAGCAAGTTCACAGAAATGTTGCTATATTAGGTAACTTTCTTGGGGTAAAGTAGGAACATGTTGGAAGTTAAGCAGTTATCTTATGTTAGTTGTCTTTTTCTTACTCCCTTGTTATGGTCTGTTTAAAATGTTCTTTTATTGTATGTTTGTTTTCTTTTTAACTTTTTTTTCATACAGTTGATTTAAAAAAGAAGGGAAAGTTAAAAAAAAAAAAACAAGAAAAAAAAAAAGATGCAGTTCCCCCTTGAGGAGCCTGTGGAGAATGTAGAGGTATTCGCCTACCCCACCTCCATGGTTGCTAACATGACCACAGACATAGGGGACTGGTGGTTTGATGGGTTGAGCCCTCTACCGCAGGTTTTACCCTTGGGAAGACGGTTGCTGCAAAGGAGAGGCTAGGCCTCCCTATGGTTGTGCCTAAGAGCCTCCTCCCGAATGCCTCTTTGTTGCTCAGATGTGGCCCTGTCTCTCTAGCTAAGCCAACTTGAAAGGTGAAATCACTGCCCTCCCCCCTACATGGGATCAGACACCCAGGGGAGTGAATCTCCCTGGCAACGTGGAATATGACTCCTGGGGAGGAATGTAGACCCGGCATCGTGGGACGGAGAACATCTTCTTGACCAAAAGGGGGATGTGAAAGGAAATGGAACAAGCTTCAGTGGCAGAGGGATTCCAAAAGGAGCCGAGAGGTCACTCTGGTGGGCACTCTTATGCACACTTTAGACAACCCTTTTTAGGTTCTAAAGAATTGGGGTAGCTGGTGGTGGATACCTGAAACTATGAAACTACAACCCAGAACCCATGAATCTCGAAGACAGTTGTATAAAAATATAGCTTATGAGGGGTGACAAGGGGATTGGGAAAGGCATAAGGACCACACTCCACTTTGTCTAGTTTATGGATGGATGAGTAGAAAAATAGGGGAAGGAAACAAACAGACAAATGTACCCAGTGTTCCTTTTTACTTCAATTGCTCTTTTTCACTCTAATTATTATTCTTGTTATTCTTGTGTGTGTGCTAATGAAGGTGTCAGGGATTGATTTGGGTGATGAATGTACAACTATGTAATGGTACTGTGAACAATCGAAAGTACGATTTGTTTTGTATGACTGCGTGGTATATGAATATATCTCAATAAAATGAAGATTAAAAAAAAAAAAAAAGACATAATGCTGAGCAAAATAAGCCAGGCACAAAAAGAGAGATATTGTATGTTACCACTAATGTGAATTCTGTGAAAAATGTACAATGTTTTATACTGTAGAATGTAGGGGACCTAGAAATACCAATTAGTGGAGGGGGAATGATAATCTAAGAAGAACAGATAAACTATGGAGGGTAATCTCAATGTTATGGGAATACTCAGGAATGATTATGGTTTGTAAACTTTCTTGGATATAGTAAGATCATGTTGGAAGCAATAGAGTTATTTTAGGTTTTTTTTTCTCTTATTCCTTTGTTTTCTTAGGGGTTGTTAATTTTCTTGGGGTATGGTAGGAACATGTTGGAAGCAATGTAGTTATTTTAGATTATTTGTTTTTCTTACTCCTCTGTTTGGACATGGTTTATTAATTTTCTTGGGGTATGGTAGGAACATATTGGAAGCAAAGTAGTTATTTTAGGTTATTTGTTTTCCTTAATCCATTGCTTTGTTTGAAATGTTGTGGGGTTTTTTTGGTTGTTGTTTGCCTGTTTGTTTTTAATTTTTTGATAAACAAAGTTAAAAAATTGAAAAAAAATCAGTAGAAAAATGGGAGTAAAAACTAAATGACAAATAGGGTGGGATGGGGGATGGTTTGGGTATTCTCTTTTCACTTTTATTTTTTATTCTTATTCTGATTCTTTCTGATGTAAGGAAAATGTTCAGAAATAGATTGTGGTGATGAACGCATAACTATATGATCATACTGTGAACAGTTGATTGTATACCATGGATGACTGTATGGTTTGTGAATATATTTCAATAAAACTGAATTAAAAAAAAAGGAATATTCAACTTGAAAAAAAAAAAGACAATAGAATTATACAGTATATATATATACACACGCTTTTTGGAATTTCACACTATGATTAGCTGATTAGTATTCAGCCAAGACTCAGTCAACGTCTATGCAAATTTTGGGACTTTTATCTGTGCAGAGCTTCCTCCTTTCTGGTGTCCTAGTCCACATATTCTATATGCATCTACTTTGTCAAACATTTATCTCTGTCACCTTAACTCAGCAAACAAATCATATTTGTTAGCAATAATAGCTCTTGTACTATGATCATAAGAACACCTGAGGTAATAAAACAGGGTAAATGTAGGATTCAAATTGTTTGTCTTCTTTCTGGGCTTAATGATGCATGATATTGATCATTTAGTATGTTTTGTCCAATTTTGTTGAATTATTTTGTCAGTGACTCATTATGTCTGGCAGCAGATACTAGAAAATATAATTTTGAAAAGAAATTTGGAGAATAAAAGTTACAAGAATGCTATTAAACCCCATAATTATAAGGATAATATCTTTAAGAAATAACTGTATAGAAGGAAAACCATTTTACAAATAAATAATTGGAAATAGTTCTATAGAAATATATATAATGGAAAATTCAATGCAACAAATAATTGTATTCTGAAAACATTAAAAAAAGAAAAAAGGCAAAAGGATGTGAAAATTAAATTCTGAGGAATTCCTTAAATATACAGAAAAGGCAAAACTTCTCATTAATTTCAATTCAAGCAGTGGTAATATACATTTTTCTCCCAGATTTACAAGCATATGCCAGAGTATTAGTGTCTGATATTAAATTTTATGTACATTAAACTACAATTACTTACATTAGTGGGAATGCATGCATATTGTTGCTATTTACCTGAAAATTCTGTGCCCAATACATTATTATAAATACTTTTATTTTATTCTTAAATTTTTTACTTTCCTAGGATGCTCAAAGCAAATATTATGAAATGATTCACTTAAACAATGGGAATTTATTGGCTTACAGTTTTGGGGCAGGGAAAATATCCAAACCAAGTCATCATCAACTCAATGCTTTCTTCCTGATGACCAGCTGCTGGCAATCCTTGGCTCCTCTGACATATGGCAAGGCAGATGGTGTTGTCTGCTGGTCTCTCACTTCTCTTCTGGGTTCTGCTTCAGCTTCTTGCTTCCTGTGGATTCCTCTTCTTCTTTCAGAATGGCTTTTTCTTGTAAAGGACCCCAACAATAAGATTAAGATCCCATTGCTTTAGGTTGGCCTCACCTTAACTGAAATAGCTTCATCAAAATATCCTAATTACAATGGGCTCATAGCCACAGGACTTGATTAAATTTAAGAATTTGTTTTTCTGGAAAATATGCAGCTTTAAATCCCCACATATCTTACATTGGAAACTCACAAAATTGTTTTTGTGGAAACATTTTGCATTATATTGATTTAAATTTAATTTTAGGTATACTTTATAGACTATAAAACTTTTAATTTAATGTACTCTTTCTCTCCATGCATATTGTGTATATTCATTTACAATCTTATTTTTGCTTTTTTAAAAATCTTTATTTTATTACTCATCTGCCAATATATTGGAAAAAGGGCATGTCAGTCAAAAGGCTTTCACAACCACATGGTCACACAATAAAGCTTTATAGATATACAATCATCATCAAGAAACACATCTACTGGATTGCAGTTCAAAAGATTCAGGTATTTACTCCTAGCTATTCTAATATACTAGAAACTAAAAGGGAATATCTAAACAATGCTTAAGAATAAACTCCAGAACAACCTCTCAACTCCTCTTGAAGTATCTCAACCACTGACACTTTATATTGTTTCATTTATTTTCCCTCATTGGTCAAAAAGTCATCTTCAGTCACATGATGCCAAGGCCAGGGTTATCACTGGGAGTCATGTTACACCCTCCCAGCAACACTTACACCCAGAGGGAGAGAAGGGGCAAGATGGAAGCATAGAGAGGAGTGGAAGCTAAGTAGTGCCCCTGGAACAACTACAAAAAACCAGAAACAACCAGTAAATAATCCAGAATAACTGTGGGGGGACAAATGAGACCATCCACTCATCATACACCAACCTGAATTGGGAGGAATGCCCAAGAACACAGCGTAAAATCTGTAAGTAAAACCTGCAGATCCAAGTCACGAGACCCCCTCCCCCATAGCCCGAGCTGCAAAGCCTTGTGGTGCCAGAGAGAAGCTCTCTCCCAGCAAGTGAATATAGCTCAGCTGAGCTCCAACTGGGGTTTTAAGTAGCGAGTGTGAACTGCTCACTACAGGTATGCATTCTCAAAAAACAGACAGAGGCTTTGGGTGATGACTGACCTTGGAGAGCTGGAGGATCACCTTGGACTGGGTCTGAAGGGGACTGTCTGTTTCTTTTTTGGCTCAGTGGAGAAAGCCCCAGTCATTTTCAGTTTCCAGGGCTGTGACTCAGAGAAGGGTGGAGACAGCACAAGCAGAGAGAGATACCATTGAAATGCTAATGACTTCGACCTGAGGGGTCTGTCTTCTCTAGGAGGAAAGGGGTGGGGCCCTTTCCATAAAGAACCAGACCCTAGAGCCTGGGGGAAAAGGCCATACCTCCTCAAACCAGTCAAGGATTATAGGCTAGAGAGAGGTGGGGCAAGATGGCAGACTGGTGAGCTGTATGTTTTAGTTACTCCTCCAGGAAAGTAGGTAGAAAGCCAGGAACTGCATGGACTGGACACCACAGAGCAATCTGACTTTGGGCATACATCATACAACACTCATGAAAATGCGGAACTGCTGAGATCAGCGAAATCTGTAAGTTTTTGTGGCCAGGGGACCCGCGCCCCTCCCTGCCAGTCTCGGTCCCGTGGGAGGAGGGGCTGTCAGCTCCGGGAAGGAGAAGGGAGAACTGCAGTGGCAGCCCTTATCGGAAACTCATTCTGCTGATCCAAACTCCAACCATAGATAGACGGAGACCAGACACCAGAGAATCGGAGAGCAGCCAGCCAAGCAGAGAGGAGACAGGCATAGAAAAAAAACAACACAAAAAACTCCAAAATAAAAGCGGATGATTTTTGGAGTTCTGGTGAACATAGAAAGGGGAAGGGCAGAGCTCAGGCCTGAGCTCAGGCCCTGAGGCGCATATGCAAATCCCAAAGAAAAGCTGATCTCTCTGCCCTGTGGACCTTTCCTTAATGGCCCTGGTTGCTTTCTCTCTTAGCATTTCAATAACCCATTAGATCTCTGAGGAGGGCCCTTTTTTTTTTTTTAATCCTTTTTTCTTTTTCTAAAACAATTAATCTAAGAAGCCCAATACAGAAAGCTCCAAAGACTTGCAATTTGGGCAGGTCAAGTCAAGAGCAGAACTAGGAGAGCTCTGAGACAAAACACAATAATCCAGTGGCTGAGAAAATTCACTAAACACCACAACTTCCCAAGAAAAGGGGGGTGTCCGCTCACAGCCATCATCCTGGTGGACAGGAAACACTCCTGGCCATCGCCAGCCCCATAGCCCAGAACTGCCCCAGACAACCCAGCTTGATGGAAGTGCTTCAAATAACAAGCACACACCACAAAACTGGGCATGGACATTAGCCTTCCCTGCAACCTCAGCTGATTGTCCCAGAGTTGAGAAGGTAGAGCAGTGTGAATTAACAAAGCCCCATTCAGCCATCATTTCAGCAGACTGGGAGACTCCCTACAAAGCCCAGCAGCCCAGAACTGCCCTGGGGGGATGGTACTCACCTGTAACATAGCACAGTCATCCCTCAACAGAGGACCCGGGGTGCACGGCCTGGAAGAGGGGCCCACTTGCAAGTCTCAGGAGCCATACGCCAATACCAAGGACTTGTGGGTCAGTGGCAGAGACAAACTGTGGCAGGACTGAACTGAAGGATTAGACTATTGCAGCAGCTTTAAAACTCTAGGATCACCAGGGAGATTTGATTGTTAGAGCCACCCCCCCTCCCTGACTGCCCAGAAACACGCCCCATATACAGGCCAGGCAACACCAACTACACACGCAAGCTTGGTACACCAATTGGACCCCACAAGACTCACTCCCCCACTTACCAAAAAGGCTAAACAGGGGAGAACTGGCTTGTGGAGAACAGGTGGCACATGGACGCCAACTGCTGGTTAGTTAGAGAAAGTGTACTCCACGAAGCTGTAGATCTGATAAATTAGAGATAAGGACTTCAATTGGTCTACAAATCCTAAAAGAACCCTATCAAGTTCAGCAAATGCCACGAGGACAAAAACAACAGAAAATTATAAAGCATATGAAAAAACCAGACGATATGGATAACGAAAGCCCAAGCACCCAAATCAAAAGACCAGAAGAGACACAGCACCTAGAGCAGCTACTCAAAGAACTAAAGATGAACAATGAGACCATAGTATGGGAGAAAAGGAAATCAAGAAGACCCTAGAAGAGCATAAAGAAGACATTGCAAGTCTAAATAAAAAAATGGATGATCTAATGGAAATTAAAGAAACTGTTGACCAAATTAAAAAGATTCTGGACACTCATAGTACAAGACTAGAGGAAGTTGAACAACGAATCAGTGACCTCGAAGATGACAGAATGGAAAATGAAAGCATAAAAGAAAGAATGGGGAAAAAATTGAAAAAATCGAAATGGACCTCAGGGATATGATAGATAATATGAAACGTCCAAATATAAGACTCATTGGTATCCCAGAAGGGGAAGAAATGGGTAAAGGTCTAGGAAGAGTATTCAAAGAAATTGTTGGGGAAAACTTCCCAAATCTTCTAAACAACATAAATACACAAATCATAAATGCTCAGCGAACCCCAAATAGAATAAATCCAAATAAACCCACTCTGAGACATATACTGATCACACTGTCAAACACAGAAGAAAAGAAGCAAGTTCTGAAAGCAGCAAGAGAAAAGCAACTCACCACATATAAAGGAAACAGCATAAGACTAAGTAGTGACTACTCAGCAGCCACCATGGAGGCGAGAAGGCAGTGGCACGATATATTTAAAATTCTGAGTGAGAAAAATTTCCAGCCAAGAATACTTTATCCAGCAAAGCTCTCCTTCAAATTTGAGGGAGAGCTTAAATTTTTCACAGACAAACAAATGCTGAGAGAATTTGCTAACAAGAGACCTGCCCTACTGGAGATACTCAAGGGAGCGCTACAGACAGAGAAACAAAGAAAGGACAGAGAGACTTGGAGAAAGGTTCAGTACTAAAGAGATTCAGTATGGATACAATAAAGGATATTAATAGACAGAGGGGAAAAATATGAAAAACATAAACCAAAGGACAAGATGGCTGATTCAAGAAATGCCTTCATGGTTATAATGTTGAATGTAAATGGATTAAACTCCCCAATTAAAAGATATAGATTCGCAGAATGGATAAAAAAAATGAACCATCAATATGTTGCATACAAGAGACTCATCTTAGACACAGGGACACAAAGAAACTGAAAGTGAAAGGATGGAAAAAAATATTTCATGCAAGCTACAGCCAAAAGAAAGCAGGTGTAGCAATATTAATCTCAGATAATATAGACTTCAAATGCAGGGATGTTTGGAGAGACAAGGAAGGCCACTACATACTAATAAAAGGGGCAATTCAGCAAGAAGAAATAACAATCGTAAATGTCTATGCACCCAATCAAGGTGCCACAAAATACATGAGAGAAACACTGGCAAAACTAAAGGAAGCAATCGATGTTTCCACAATAATTGTGGGAGACTTCAACACATCACTCTCTCCTATAGATAGATCAACCAGACAGAAGACCAATAAGGAAATTGAAAACCTAAACAATCTGATAAATGAATTAGATTTAACAGACATATATAGGACATTACATCCCAAATCACCAGGATACACATACTTTTCTAGTGCTCACGGAACTTTCTCCAGAATAGATCATATGCTGCGACATAAAACAAGCCTCAATAAATTTAAAAAGATTGAAATTATTCAAAGCACATTCTCTGACCACAATGGAATACAATTAGAAGTCAATAACCATCAGAGACTTAGAAAATTCACAAATACCTGGAGGTTAAACAATACACTCCTAAACAATCAGTGGGTTAAAGAAGAAATAGCAAGAGAAATTGCTAAATATATAGAGATGAATGAAAATGAGAACACAACATACCAAAACCTATGGGATGTAGCAAAAGCAGTGCTAAGGGGGAAATTTATAGCACTAAATGCATATATTAAAAAGGAAGAAAGAGCCAAAATCAAAGAACTAATGGATCAACTGAAGAAGCTAGAAAATGAACAGCAAACCAATCCTAAACCAAGTGCAAGAAAAGAAATAACAAGGATTAAAGCAGAAATAAATAACATAGAGAACAAAAAAAAACAATAGAGAGGATAAATATCACCAAAAGTTGGTTCTTTGAGAAGATCAACGAGACTGACAAGCCCCTAGCTAGACTGACAAAATCAAAAACAGAGAAGACGCATATAAACAAAATAATGAATGAAAAAGGTGACATAAGTGCAGATCCTGAAGAAATTAAAAAAATTATAAGAAGATACTATGAACAACTGTATGGCAACAAGCTGGATAATGTAGAGGAAATGGACAATTTCCTGGAAACATATGAACAACCTAGACTGACCAGAGAAGAAATAGAAGACCTCAACCAACCCATCACAAGCAAAGAGATCCAATCAGTCATCAAAAATCTTCCCACAAATAAATGCCCAGGGCCAGATGGCTTCACAGGGGAATTCTACCAAACTTTCCAGAAAGAACTGACACCAATCTTACTCAAACTCTTTCAAAACATTGAATAAAATGGAACACTACCTAACTCATTTTATGAAGCTAACATCAATCTAATACCAAAACCAGGCAAAGATGCTACAAAAAAGGAAAACTACTGGCCAATCTCCCTAATGAATATAGATGCAAAAATCCTCAACAAAATACTTGCAAATGGAATCTAAAGACACATTAGAAAAATCATACACCATGACCAAGTGGGGTTTATTCCAGGCATGCAAGGATGGTTCAACATAAGAAAATCAATCAATGTATTACAACACATTAATAAGTCAAAAGGGAAAAATCAATTGATCATCTCAATAGATGCTGAAAAAGCATTTGACAAAATCCAACATCCGTTTTTGATAAAAACACTTCAAAAGGTAGGAATTGAAGGAAACTTCCTCAACATGATAAAGAGCATATATGAAAAACCCACAGCCAGCATAGTACTCAATGGAGAGAGACTGAAAGCCTTCCCTCTAAGATCAGGAAGAAGACAAGGATGCCCGCTGTCACCACTGTTATTCAACATTGTGCTGGAAGTGCTAGCTAGGGCAATCCGGCAAGACAAAGAAATAAAAGGCATCCAAATTGGAAAAGAAGAAGTAAAACTGTCATTGTTTGCAGATGATATGATCTTATATCTAGAAAACCCTGAGAAATTGACGATGCAGCTACTAGAGCTAATAAACAAATTTAGCAAAGTAGCGGGATACAAGGTTAATGCACATAAGTCAGTAATGTTTCTATATGCTAGAAATGAACAAACTGAAGAGACACTCAAGAAAAAGATACCATTTTCAATAGCAACTAAAAAAATTAAGTACCTAGGAATCAACTTAACCAAAGATGTAAAAGAACTATACAAAGAAAACTACATAACTCTACTAAAAGAAATAGAAGGGGACCTTAAAAGATGGAAAAATATTTCATGTTCATGGATAGGAAGACTAAATGTCATTAAGATGTCAATTCTACCCAAACTCATCTACAGATTCAATGCATTCCCAATCAAAATTCCAACAACCTACTTTGCAGACTTGGAAAAGCTAGTTATCAAATTTATTTGGAAAGGGAAGATGCCTTGAATTGCTAAAGACACTCTAAAAAAGAAAAACAAAGTGGGAGGACTTACACTCCCTGACTTTGAAGCTTATTATAAAGCCACAGTTGCCAAAACATCATGGTACTGGCACAAAGATAGACATATAGATCAATGGAATCGAATTGAGAATTCAGAGATAGACCCTCAGATCTATGGCCGACTGATCTTTGATAAGGCCCGCAAAGTCACTGAACTGAGTCATAATGGTCTTTTCAACAAATGGGGCTGGGAGAGTTGGATATCTATATCCAAAAGAATGAAAGAGGACCCCTACCTCACCCCCTACACAAAAATTAACTCAAAATGGACCAAAGATCTCAATATAAAAGAAAGTACCATAAAACTCCTAGAAGATAATATAGGAAAACATCTTCAAGACCTTGTATTAGGCGGCCACTTCCTAGACTTTACACCCAAAGCACAAGCAACAAAAGAGAAAATAGATAAATGGGAACTCCTCAAGCTTAGATGTTTCTGCACCTCAAAGGAATTTCTCAAAAAGGTAAAGAGGCAGCCAACTCAATGGGAAAAAATTTTTGGAAACCATGTATCTGACAAAATACTGATATCTTGCATATATAAAGAAATCCTACAACTCAATGACAATAGTACAGTCGGCCCAATTATAAAATGGGCAAAAGATATGAAAAGACAGTTCTCTGAAGAGGAAATACAAATGGCCAAGAAACACATGAAAAAATGTTCAGCTTCACTAGCTATTAGAGAGATGCAAATTAAGACCACAATGAGATACCATCTAACACCGGTTAGAATGGCTGCCATTAAACAAACAGGAAACTACAAATGCTGGAGGGGATGTGGAGAAATTGGAACTCTTATTCACTGTTGGTGGGACTGTATAATGGTTCAGCCACTCTGGAAGTCAGTCTGGCAGTTCCTTAGAAAACTAGATATAGAGTTACCATTCGATCCAGTGATTGCACTTCTCGGTATATACCCGGAAGATCGGAAAGCAGTGACACGAACAGATATCTGCACGCCAATGTTCATAGCAGCATTCTTCACAATTGCCAAGAGATGGAAACAACCCAAATGTCCTTCAACAGATGAGTGGATAAATAAAATGTGGTATATACACACGATGGAATACTGTGCGGCAGTAAGAAGGAACGATCTCGTGAAACATATGACAACATGGATGAACCTTGAAGACATAATGCTGAGCGAAATAAGCCAGGCACAAAAAGAGAAATATTATATGCTACCACTAATGTGAACTTTGAAAAATGTAAAACAAATGGCTTATAATGTAGAATGTAGGGGAACTAGCAATAGGCAGCAATTAAGGAAGGGGGAACAATAATCCAAGAAGAACAGATAAGCTATTTAACGTTCTGGGGATGCCCAGGAATGACTATGGTCTGTTAATTTCTGATGGATATAGTAGGAGCAAGTTCACAGAAATGTTGCTATATTAGGTAACTTTCTTGGGGTAAAGTAGGAACATGTTGGAAGTTAAGCAGTTATCTTAGGTTAGTTGTCTTTTTCTTACTCCCTTGTTATGGTCTGTTTAAAATGTTCTTTTATTGTATGTTTGTTTTCTTTTTAACTTTTTTTTCATACAGTTGATTTAAAAAAGAAGGGAAAGTTAAAAAAAAAAAAAGAAAAACAAGGAAAAAAAAAAGTTGTAGTGCCCTCTTGAGGAGCCTGTGGAGAATGCAGGGGTATTGGCCTACCCCACGTCGATGGTTGCTAACATGACCACAGACATAGGGGACTGGTGGTTTGATGGGTTGAGCCCTCTACCACAGGTTTTACCCTTGGGAAGATGGTTGCTGCAATGGAGAGGCTAGGTCTCCCTATCGTTGTGCCTAAGAGCCTCCTCCCGAGTGCCTCTTTGTTGCTCAGATGTGGCCCTGTCTCTCTAGCTGAGCCAACTTGAAAGGTGAAATCACTGCCCTCCCCCATACATGGGATCAGACACCCAGGGGAGTGAATCTCCCTGGCAGCGTGGAATATGACTCCAGGGGAGGAATGTAGACCTGGCATCGTGGGACAGAGAACATCTTCTTGACCAAAAGGGGGATGTGAAAGGAAATGAAGTAAGCTTCGGTGGCGGAAAGATTCCAAAAGGAGCTGAGAGGTCACTCTGGTGGGCACTCTTACGCACACTTTAGACAACCCTTTTTAGGTTCTAAAGAATTGGGGTAGCTGGTGGTGGATACCTGAAACTATCAAACTACAACCCAGAACCCATGAATCTCGAAGACAGTTGTATAGAGATGTGGCTTGTGAGGGGTGATGGTGGGATTGGGAGGGCCATGGGGACCACACTCCACTTTGTCTAGTTTGTGGATGGATAAGTAGAAAAATGGGGGAAGGAAACAAACAGACAAAGGTACCCAGTGTTCTTTTTTACTTCGATTGCTCTTTTTCACTCTAATTGTTATTCTTGTTATTTTTGTGTGTGTGCTAATGAAGGTGTCAGGGATTGATTTTGGTGATGAATGTACCACTATGTAATGGTACTGTAAACAATCGAAAGTACGATTTGTTTTGTGTGGCTGCATGGTATGTGAATATATCTCAATAAAATGAAGATTAAAAAAAAAAAGATTATAGGCTAACAGGCATCACCTGCTGGGCAGAAAAGCACAGTGACCTGAGGCATCAAAGGGTCGAGCAATTTTCTAAGACACACCCTCAAGGAAACCAGATACTGAATATTTCTTCCCTCTGGGACCTGAGCCTGTTCTGGTCTGGGAAAACCTGATTTGGATAACCAAGGAAACCATGCCTAGACAACAGAAAATTGCAAACTACATTAAGGAAAACAAAGTTATGGCCCAGTCAAAGGAAAAAATATACACTTCAACTGACATATAGGAATTTAAGCAACTAATGCTAAATCAATGCAAAAAGTTTAGAGAAGATACTGCAAAAGAGATAGAGGCTGTAAAGGAATCACTGGGCATATATACAGCAGAAATCAAAAGTTCAAAAAAACAGCTAATAGAATCTATGGAAATGAAAGGCACAACACAAGAGATGAAAGACACACTGGAAACATACAACAACTGATCTCAAGAGGCAGAAGAAAATACTCAGGAACTGGAGAATAAGGCACCTGAAAGCCTACATGCCAAGGAGAAGATGGAGAAAAGAATGAAAAAATATAAGCAACATCTCCAGGAAATTAAGGATGAAACAAAGTATAATAATGTGCATATCATTGGTGTCCCCGAAGGAGAAGAGAAGGGAAAAGGGGCAGAAGCAATAAAAGAGGAAATAATTCATGAAAATTTCCCATCTCTTATGAAAGACATAAAATTACAGATCCAAGAAGCGCAGCTTACTCCAAACAGAAGAGATATGGTCAACAATTGAGGGGGGTTGGTTAGGGATAGGGGAGAATTAGAGTTTCCTTTTCTTTTTTTCTTTTTTCATCTTTCACTTTATTTCTTGTCTGGAGTAATGAAAAGTTGCTAAAAATTGAACAAAAACTAAGTGTGTTGATGGATGCACAGCTGTATGAGGGTACCCAGGGGCAGGTGATTGTACACTTTGGATCTTTGGATAATTGTATGGTATCTGAACAATCTCAATAAAAATGAAAAAAAATGAAAAAAAAAACTTACACCCAGAGGACTCATATCCCACAGAGGTGGGAGGATAGTGAGTTTATTTGTAGGTTCACTGAGAGAGAAGACCCACTTGTACAACAAAATAGGATCACTGAGGGTGAGCCAGGCATAATTATACATAGGCTAAGCTTCTTCTTTGCAGGAATAAGTTTCTTAAAGACAAGCCCCTGATCATGGCCTTGACTTTTAAACTGGGTGTCCCTAATGCTTGTGAGATTATCAGGAATTTCTCAGGTGGAGTAGTTTAATATTTCCACATTTATCCCCAGTTCCTCAAGAAGACTTTGCAAATACTGTATTATTTTCTGCCTAAAATACTTTGGGATGTGTTTGGGTATTTAACCTTACATTTAAAAGTTTACATTAATCTTTGCAGAATAACAAAATCTCAATCACTAGTCTAGGTTCCATGTAGTTATGTTGTTTATGTAAACTGACCATACAGGTTACATAGTGTGCTAGAGGAACTACAAATTTTTTACCAAATAAGCATCTCTTAAATAACAGTTAAAACTCAGAAATAGATGTGACTACTCTAAAAACTTACACTCTAGGAACATTTACAATATACCTTATTGAAACTTCTGTACTCCTGCATTATCAAATAACCATTCTTTGCCCATGTTCTAACACCTGATAACCTATACTCTTGAATTCAATTCTTAGCATTTGCTCATTATAGTTTATATTAGTGAGGCCTTACAATATGTGTTGTTTCTGGCTTATTTCAGTCAACATGATGTCCTCAAATTTCTTTCATTTGGTTCCTTGTCTCACATCTTCCTTCCTTCTTGCAGCCATGCAATATTTTGTTGTATGTATACACCAAACTTTACCCTTCCATTCACCCATTAGTGTACCCTTAGGCCAACTCAATCTGTTGCAAATTGTGAATAATGCAGCCATAATTCCCAGTGTGCAGTTGTCCCTTCCTGTCCATGCTTCCAGTTTTTTCAAGTATATACCAAGTAATGGGTTTGCAGGACCATATGACAACCCTATACATAGCCTCCTGTAGAATCATGAAACTGCACTCCAGAGGACCCGCACCATTCTACTTCCTTACTGAAAATGAATAGGTATATATCTTTCTCCATATTTTTTCCAGCACTTGTATCTTTCTGTTTATTTTTAACAGTTTTATTCCCAAACCATACAACCCATCCTAAGTGAATAATCATTATTTCCTTGTTTAATCACATAGTTATCCACTCACCAACACAATTTATGGGAGAATATTTTCATTTATTTCACAAGAAAGAAAAAATAAAATAAAGAATAAAAAAATTAAGAGGAGAAACAACAGCTTGAATCCCACCACCCCCCTTATATCCCCCTATTTTTATTTAGCTTTGATATATAGCCTTTGTTACAATTAATAGAGGAATATTTCAATGTTACTATTAGGTAGAGATCCTATTTTCACACATACACCATCATATTTTCAATACCTTGCAATATTGACATTCACTTTTTCTCCTTCTTGAAAAATATTTCTTGTATTTATCCATTTAATCACCATCATTTTCAAATCTGGATTTTGCTAAGCTATACAGTCCTAAATTTTTATCCTCTATCTTTCCTTCTGATATGCATGCACCTAGCCTCCCTCTTTCAGACATACTGACCCTCAGCTTTGTTCATTATACTTACAATATTTGGTACAATCACATAATATTGTGCTATCCATTTCTGGATCCTTATAAAGCCTCCCTCTTTCAGACATACTGACCCTCAGCTTTGTTCATTATACTTACAATATTTGGTACAATCACATAATATTGTGCTATCCATTTCTGGATCCTTATAATCAATCCTGTTGAACATTTTGTACTCCTTCAGCATCAAATGCCCAATCTCCACCTACTTTCTGCCTCCTGATAACCTGTGTTCTTAAATTTAACATCTATATTTTGCTCATTATACTTAGTTCATATTAGTGACACAATACGATTTTTGTCCTTTTGTTTCTGGCTAATTTCACTCAACATACTGTCCTCAAGGTTCATCCATATTGTTGCATGTATCATGACTGTTTTCTGTCTTACAGCTGTGTAATATTCCATTACATGTATATACCAAAGTATGTTTATCCACTTGTTTCTTGATGGACATTTGGGCTGTTTCCATCTCTTGGCATTCACAAATAATATCACTATAAACATTGGTGTACAAATGTCAATGCTTGTCCTAGCCTTCAGTTCCTCCAAGTATACACCTTGTGCACCAGTTTGAATGTATTATGTCTCCCATAATGCCATTATCTTTGATGCAATCTCATGTGGGCAGATGTATTAGTGTTGATTAGATTGTAATTCTTTGAGTGTTTCCATGGGGATGTGCCTCACTCAACTGTAGGTGATAACACTGATTAGATAATTTCCATGGAGGTGTGGCCTCACCCACTCAGCGTGGGCCTTGCTTAGTTTACTAGAGCACTGTATAAGCTCAGACAGGAGTGAGATTGCTACAGCCAAGAGGGACACTTTGAAGAACTCACAGGAGCTGAGATAGGGCCTGCAGATGAGAGAAAGTTTGGAGACAGCTGTTGAAAGTTGACTTTTGCTCTGAAGATAAGAGAGGACAAATGTCCTAGAGCAACATTTCAGACAACACCATTTTGAAACACAATCTGGAAGAAATCAGATGCCAGCCATGTGCCTTCTGAGCTGACAGATGTTTTCCAGATGCCATTAAACATTCTCCAGTGAAGGTACCTGATTATTGATGCATTAACTTGGACACTTTATGGCCTTAAGACTGTAACTGTGTAAAGAAATAAACCCACTTCTTTAAAAGCCAATACATTTATGGTATTTTGCATGACTGCAGCATTAGTAAACTGTAACACCTAGTAATGGGATTGCTGGAGCATATGGCAATTCTATAATTAGCTTCCTGCAGAACAACTGAACTGCCTTCCTGAACATTTGCACCATTCTACATTCCCACCAACATTAAGTACACTTCTTTCTCCACATCCTATCCAGCACTTTAGTTTCCTGTTTTTGGATAATGGTCATTCTTGTAGGTGTGTTATGATTTCCCATTGTGGTTCTCATTTGCATTTCCTTAATAGCTTGTAAAGTTGAACACATTTTCATGTTTTTAAAATGTTTTAATTTAGTTTTATTGAGATACATTCACATACCATACAATCATCCATGATATACAATCAACTGTTCACAGTACAAGCATACAGTTGTACATTCATCACCCCAATCTATATTTGAACATTTTCCTTGTACCACAAAGAATTGGAATAAGAATAAAAAATAAAAATTAAAAAGAACTCACAAACCTTCTCCCATCCCACCCTATTTTTCATTTAGTTTTTGTCCCATTTTTCTACTCATCCATCCATACACTGAGTAATGGGAGTGTGACCCACCCCTTGTAATCTACATTTTATGCAATCATCTTCAAGAGTCAAGGCTACTGGGTTGGAGTTTGGTAGATTCAGATATTTACTTCTAGCTATTCCAATACATTTAAACCTAAAAAGTGTTATCTATGTAGCATATAAGAATGACCGCCAGAGTGATCTCAACTCCATTTGAAATCTCTCAGCCACTGAAATTTTATTTTGACTCTTTTTGTGTCACCCTTTTGGTCAAGATGTTCTCAGTCTCACAATTCCAGGTCCACATTCATCCCTGGGAGTCATAACCTGCCTTGCCAGGGAGATTTATACCCTTGGGATTCAGGTACCATGTAGAGGGGAGGGCGGTGAGATCACCTGTCAAGGTGGCTTAGTTAGAGAGAGAGAGCCACATCTGAGCAACAGAGAGACACTCACGGGGAGACTCTTAGGAACAATTTTAAGCAGGTTTAGCCTCTCCTTTGCAGTTTCAAGCTTCATAGGGGCAAACCCCAAGACAGAAGTCTCAGCATGTTAAACTTTCAGTCCCCAATGTTTGTGAGAACATCAGCAAGAATCCAGTTGAGGAAGTCCAACACCTCTGCATCCTCCCCCAGCTCCTCAGGGGAGCCCTGGATATATATTTTTATTTCTGTCCAAATTACTTTGGGATATGTTGCTATTTCACTCTAACTTATACAAAGCTACCATATTTCACTTCCTTTTCAAAGTTCCATGTAACTGTGGTGTTTGAACAAACTGTAGAAGTTGCATTGTTTAGAAAATATAGATCTACACCAAATAAATGTTTCTTCCCTTGGTCTCACATGGAAGTTGAAATTTTAACACACTGTCAGTTTCACCCTTTACCCTTTGGCCCAATTTTCCCTAGTCTTAACCAGATCTGCTTCATTCATCTCTCTAATTGAGGTCTGGGCTCTTTTTCAGCTTTTTTTTTTTTTTATATTTGCTTTATGTGTGAATACTGACATTCATGTCTGCTAAGCTCTAGCTCTAAGTTTCAAGTGTCACACAGATACCCAATGTTTCAGAGACCAATCAGGTTATACACCAAATGATCAACATCTCAGAGTTTGGAGATAGTCATTACAATTCAGGAATAGATTTGACTGCTGTAATAGCTTCAATCTAGGAGCAATTACAATAATCATTTCCCTGTTATGCTGTGCTCTAAGATTTAATTTTGAGTTTAAACATTGTAGTTAGTCCATATCAGTGAGGTATTATAGTGTTTGCTTTTGTTTCTGGTGTGCTTCACTCAAAATGCTGTCCACAGGATCCATTCACCTCCTTGAGTGTCTCACAACTTCAGCCCTTCTTGTAGTTACCCAATATTCCATTGCATGCATACACCGCAGTTCACTATTCTGTTCCTCCTTCAGTATACCCATAGGCCACCTCCATCCACTGCAAATCATGAATACTGCCTCAATAAACACCAGTGTGCAAATACAATATGCTTCAAAGTCAGGTAATGTGAGACCTCCCACTTCATTCCTCTTTCTCAAGATATTTCTGGCTATTTAGGGCACCTTGCCTTTACAACTAAATTTGGTTATTGGTTTTTCTATTTCTGCAGAGTAAGTTGTTAGTATTTTAATTGGTATTTCATTGAATCTATAAATCAATTTAGGTAGAGTTGATGTCTTAGTTATATTTACTCTTCCAATCCATGAACACAGTATGTCCTTCCATTTTTTTAAAACCTGTTCAATTTCTTTTAGCAGTTTCTTCTAGTTTTCTTTGTATAGTTCTTTTGTGGGCTTCATTAAGTTTATTTCTAAATACTTGATTGTTTTGGTTGCTGTAGTAAATGGATTTTTTTTTAATTCTTCCTCTTCTTGCACATTTCTTGTGTTTAAGAACACAACAGATTTTTGCATGTTGATCTTGCAGCCTGCCACTTTGCTATATTCATTGAATAGCTCTAATAGCTTTGCTGTAAATTTTTCTGGATTTTCTACATATAGAATCATGTGATCTGAAAACAGTGAAAGTTCTAATTCTTCCTTGCCAATTTGGATTCCTTTTGTTTCTTTATCTTGCCTGAGTGCTCTAGCTAGAACTTTCAGAACAATGTTGAATAACAATGGTGACATTGGGCATCCCTGTCTTCTTCCTGATCTTAGAGGGAAAGCTTTCAATCCCTCCCCATTGAGTAAGATGTTAGCTGTGGGTTTTTCATATATTGTCTTTATCATATTAAGAAAATTCCCTTCTATTCCTATCCTTTGAAGTGTTTTCATCAAGAAAGGATGTTGAATTTTGTCAAATGTATTTTCTGCATCAATGGAGATGATCATGTGGTTCTTTTGCTTTGATTGATTGATGTGATGTATTCATTAATTGATTTTCTTGAGTTGAACAAGCCTTGCATAACTGGAATAAACCCCACTTGGTCATGGTGTATAATTCTAATGTGCTTCTGGATTCTATTTGTGAGTATTCTGTTGAGGATTTTTGTATCTATATTCATCAAAGGGATTCACATGTTTTAGAGCCATTTGTGTTTCCTCTTCAAAAAAGTATCTGTCCATATCTTTTACCCATTTTTAAATGGGTTCCTTGTCTTTTTGTTGTTGAGTTGTTGATCTCTTATATATTCTGTATATTAAACTGTTATCTGATATGTGGTTTCCAAATATCATCTCACATTAGAAAGGCTACATTTTTACATTCCTGACAAAGTTCTTTGATGTGAAAATGTATTCAATTTTGAGGAGATCCCATTTATCATTTACTGCTTTCATTGCTTTCACTTTGAGTGTAAGGACTAAGAAACCACCTCCTAACACAAGACCTTTCCCTAAATTTCCTTGTAATTTCTTTTTTTTTTTTTTGCCATTAGATCTAATATTTAAGTATTTGATCCATTTTGAGTTAATTTTTGTATAAGGTGTGAGATATGAGTCCTCTTTCATTCTTCTGGATAAGGACAGCAAGTTCTCCAAGCACCATTTATTGAAGATCCTACTTTGTCCCATTTGAGTCAACTTGACTGCCATACCAAAGATCAATTATTTACAGATAAGAGGGTCTAGTTTTGAATACTCGATTCTATTTCATTGTTCTGTAAACTGATCTTTATGCCAGTATGATGCTTTTTTAAATGCAATATTATTGAGATATATTCACAAACAGGATAATCATCCAAAGTGTAAAATTAATTGTTCGTGGTAGCAATGTAGACTTGAGCATTCAACAATACCAATTTTGAACATTTTCATTACTCAAAAATTGTATAAATATAAAAATAAAAGGAACACACATAACATCCCATGTCTGTCCCCCCATTTCTTATTTTTTCATTATTTTCTTACTCATCTGTCCATACATTGAGTAAAGGAAGTGTCAGTCACAAGGTTTTCAAAATTACACAGTCTACCATGTTCTTTTGATCATTGTAGCTTGTTACTATAACTCTAAGTCAGGTAGTGTGAGAACTTTTACTTAATTTTTCTTTCTCAAGATATTTTTTTTAGCATAGAGGGCACCCTAAGCTTCCAAATAAATTTGAATTGTTTTTTTCTGTTACTGTGAAGTAATTTGTTGGGATTTTAATTAGCATTGCATTGAATCTAAAAATCAATTTTTAGAATTGACATCTTAACTCTTTTTCATCTTCCAGTCTATGAACACAGTATGTCCATCAATTCATTTAGGTCTTCCTTGATTTCTTTTAGCAATTTTTTGTAGTTTTAATTGTATGTGTCTTTTATGTCTTTGGTCAAATTTATTCCTAACTATTTGATTCTTTTGTTTGCATTATAAATTGATTTTTTTTCTTGATTTCCTCTTCAGATTGCTCCTTACTAGTCTATTGAAACACTACCTAATTCTGCGTGTTGATCTCATAACCTGCCACTTTGCTGTGCTCCTTTATTAGCTCTAGTAGCTTTGCTGTAGATTTTTTCAGATTTTCTACATATAGTAACATTTCATCTATAATCATTGAAAGTTTCACTTATCCCTGTCCTATTTAAATGCCTTTTATTTCTTTTGTTTGCTTAATTGTTCTAGTTAGAGCTTCCAGCACAATGTTGAACAACAATGATAACAGTGTGCAGCTTTGTCTTATTCCTGATCTTAGAGGGAAAACTTTCAGTTTTTCTCCATTGAATATAATTTTAGGTGTGGGTTTTTCATATATTCCCTCTATCATGTAGAGGAAGCTTCCTTCTATTCCTATCCTTTGATTTACTTTCATCAACACAGGATGTTGAATTTTGTCAAGTGACTTTTCTGCATCAATCAAAATGATCATGGGATTTTCCCTTTCAATTTGTTGATGTGGTGTATTACATTAATGGATATTTTTATGTTGAATCACCCTCGTATTCCCTTCATAAAACTTACTTGACCATGATGCATAATTCTTTTAATGTGCTGCTGGATTGAATTTCCAAATATTCTGCATATAGATTATTTTTGCATCTATATTCATTAAGACATTGGTCTATAATTTTCTCTTTTTTGGCAGTATTTTTGTCTGGCTTTGGTATTAGCATGATGTTGGCTTCATAGAATGAGTTAGGTAGCTTTCCCTCCTCCTCAATCTTTTTGAAGACTTTAAGCAGGATTGGTACAAATTCTTTCTTGAATTCCTGATAAAATTCAATTGTGAAGCCATCTGACCCTGCAGTTTTCTTTTCTCAGAAATTTTTAGTGATTGATTCAATCTCTTATTTGTGATTTGTTTGTTGAGGTTTTCTATTTCTTCTTTAGACAATGTTGGTTGTTCTTGCTTTTCTAGTAAGTTACACATTCATCTATGTTGTCTAGTTTATTAGCATATAGTTGCTCATAGTATCCTCTCAGTATCTCCTTTATCTCTAAGGCGTCAGTAGTTATGTCTCTTCTCCCATTTGTGATTTCAATGTTTTACTTCCTCTGTTTTTTCCTTTTTTAGCCTAGCTAAGGGTCCATCAATTTTATTGATTTTCTCAACCAACTTCTGTTTTTTTTTATTCTTTGTATTGTTTTCATGTTCTCAACTTCACTTATTTATGCTCTGCTCTTTCTTATTTCTTCCCTTCTGTTTTCTTTGGGGATAGTTTGCCATTCTTTTTCTAGTTCCTCCAGGTGAGCAGTTAAGTCCTCTTTTTTTGCTCTTTCTCTTTTTATAATGTAATGATTTAGGGTTTTAAATTTCCCTCTCAGCAGTGTCTTTGCTACATCCCATAAATGTTGATGTATTCTGTTTTCATTTTCATTTGCTTTGAGAAATTTACCGAAGTCTCTTGTAAATTCTTCCTTGACCCATTGGTCGTTTAGGAGTGTTTTGATTGGCCTCCATATATTTGTGAAATTTCCCACCTTCTGCCTGTTATTCACTTCCTGCTTCATTTCATTATGATCTGAGAAAGTGTTTTGTATAATTTTGATCTTTTAAAATTTATTGAGACTGGATTTGTGACCCAACATGTGATCTATCCTGGAGAATGATCCATGAGTACTTAAGAAAAATGTGTATCCTGCTGCTTTGTGGTATAATGTTCTCTAAATGTTTAAGTCTAGTTCATTTATAATACTATTCAAAATCTCTATTTCCTCAATGATCCTTTGTCTGGATGCTCTATCTATTTTTAAGAGTGGTATATTGAAGCATCTCCCTATTATTGTAGAGGAGTCCTCTTCTCCCTTCAGTTCTGTCAGTGTTGCCTCATGTATTTTGGGGCACTCTGGCCCAGTGCATAAATATTTATTATTGTTATGTTCTTTTTATGTATTGTCCATCTTAATACATACTGTCCTTCTTTGTCTCTTTTAATTGCTTTCCATTTTGAATTCTAATTTGTCTGATTTTAGTATAGCTACCTTCACTCCTTTCTGGTTGTTATTTGTGTCAAATGTAATTTTCCAGCCCTTCACTTTCAATCAAATTTTGTTCCTGTGTCTAAAGTGTGTCTGTCAGAGACAGCTTATAGATGGGAACTGTTTTTAACCCATTCCTGCCAGTCTATGTCTTTTGGAAGTTTAGTCCGTTAGTATTTAATGCTGTTACTCTAAAGCCAGAAATTTCTTTTTCATTATTTCTTTTTTTGTTTTTTGTATCTTATTTTTCCCTCTTTTTATCTTTACTGATAATGTTTATTTCTACACTCTTCTCCTTACCTCTCTCTCCTGTCTTTTCCTATGTACCTGTAACACTCCCTTTAGAATTTCTTGTAGATTTGTTTTCTTGTTCACAAACTCTCTTAGTGTCTGTTTTTCTAAAATATTTAAAATCTTCCTCATTTCTGAAGGATAGTTTTGGCAGATATAGAATTCTTGGGTGGCAGTTTTTCTCTTTCATTATCTTAAATATATCATACCACTGCCTTTTCATTTCCTTGGCTTCTGCTGAGAAATCTGCACATAATCTTATTGAGCTTCCCTTGCATGTAGTGGATTTCTTTTCTCCTGTTGTTTTTGGAATTCTGTTTGACTTTGACATTGGACAATCTGATTAATAAGTGTCTTTGCATACATCTACTCATATCTATTCTTTTTGTGGTATATTGCACTTCTTGGATCTGTAATGTTATATATTTCATAAGAGCTGGGATTTTTCTGTGATAACTTCCCCCATTATTCTTTCTACTTTTTCCCCTCTCTTCTCCTTCTGGGACACCCATAATGTGTATGTTGATCTGCTTCATATTGTCTTTCAATTCACTAATTTCCTATTCATATTTTCCAGTCTTTTCTCAATCTGTTCTTTTGTGTAGGATATCAAATGTCATGTCCTCTAGATCATTAATCCTTAATTTGCCTTAAATCTGCAGTTGTAAGTATATATTGTGTTTTTCATCTCATCAATTGTGTCATTCATTCTGATAAGTTCTGACATTTTAAGCTTTTTAGTTCTGTGTATTCACTCAGTGTTTTCTTTATAACCTTCATATCTTTTGTTACATTTTCCTTCAACTTATTGATTTGATTTAGAAGATTTGTTTGAACACCTTTAATGAGTTTTCAACTCCAGTATCCCATTTAGAGTGCTAGTTTGTTTCTTTAACTAAGCCATATCTTTGTGCTCCCTGGAATGACTTTTGATTTTTTTGATGACATATAAGCATCTGATTTCCTTGATTTGCTTTTTCTGAAGATTTTTTTCTCTCTTTTGTCTGGTGTTAATTGTGGGCTCTCTATCATTTCTTTGACCTTTGGTTCAACTTATTCTATACCTCCACAGAGTTTCTGTTTAACTTATCAAAAATTTTAGTTCTTTTTTTTCTGGTTCTTGCCCTGCAATATATGGAAGAATTTTGTGAGTAGGTTCTCCCCAGATAGGAATGACCTCAGTCAAGTTTTCTGAGACAATACATGGCCAGGACTCAGGAAGAGGGTGTAATCAGTATCAAGTTTCCCTGGAGATGAGACCCAGCATATTGTCAGCCTTTCCTGTGAAGTTTCTTCATTCTGTGCTTTATTCTACCCTTCCCAGAAGGTGTCACTTGTCAGCCCAAAGGTCCCCACTAGCTTCATGTCATATGGTGTGTTTAATTCACAACAGACCCTATCTCAGCTAGGGGCATGATGAGACATAGGCTGAGTTAGCAGGTAGGCTTAAACTGTTTCTGTTTTCCAGCACTTGTTTCTGAATTCTCTGAATAAGGGCCACCACTTGCTCTGGGTCCTGCCCTGACCAGGTTCTTGGGGAATTATCCTTCAGGGAATTATCTCTTTCACCTGACTAATTACTTTGTCTCTCAGACATTCATTAACTTTGACCTGGCCTTGGGCAGAGCTGACAATTGAAAAATACTGCTGCTTTATTTATGCCAAAAAGTAATATATATCCTGCTTTATTTATGCTAAAAAGTAATATATATCCTCTCCCCAGACCTAATCAAGAACTGGAGTTGGTGTCCAGATCTATGTACCCCTTTCTTGGGGAGTACAATCTGAGTGCTAACATTCTGCACTCAGCTGACTCCAAATGCCTCTGTTTTTGTTTTCCATCAGCCCCACTTCCTCTCTGCCAGGAGAAACCTCTGGGGTTCTCTTGTGGTTTATCCAGGTTTACCTTTACTCAGAACTTATGTTCAGAATTCCACATTTGTTAATTGAATCCACAATTGTTGCTTGGTTATGCTACTTTCCCTTGCTTCTAGTAGAGACTCCCTCTTTTCCCACAGGGAAGTGACTCCAAAACAGCTTAACCTGCTAGTGATGGAGGGGAACCAGTCTCCACAGACTGCAAGACTTTACTTACAGTTCTGTGCTGTGATATTAGCCCTTCCACTGATTCCGGACTGGTATACACTATGTGTCTGGTCACAGAAGCCTCCCAGTGTTCCAGATGATTCCTGGTATTTGCTAGCTGTACTAGAGGACAAATAAAATCCCACTCCTCCCTAAGCTGCCAGTTTGCCCTGCCTTCTCATTAATTATTTTCTTTTGCAATGCACAATATATATTATCTGTTTTTACTTCAGATAATATTTTATTGTTTTTAAATATATACATTCAAAATTTTCTATTTTTACTTGTTATTTGTTTCTTCATGTCTGTGATTATAATATGATATGTTGGTATGACTATACAAGATAAATTTAAACTGTATCATTCTTGTGTATAAATCTAAACCAAGTTACATAAGATATTTAACTAGTTCTAGTGCTCAAATATCATTTGTAAGGTATCTTTTGCTGTGTAACAAACTTCTCTCAAATGTAATGGCTAAATAAATACATTTTCCCATGCTCATTTGGGTTAGCAGTATGGGTTGGGATCAAGAGATTCTCTCACTGATTTCACCTGGGAACATTCACAGATCTGTGATAATTTCTCTATTTGATACACTTATTCACATGTTTGCTTTCATCTGGCATTTGGCTGGTTGTTGGCCAAGGCAAGGGGGTAACTGAGCAATGTGTAGCACAATAACAATGATCTGGCCTGTGTTATTCACAGGGTGTGGTCACAAGATGTCCTCAAAAATGAGAAAAAATGAAATAGCTATATTTTCTGAAAGCAATTAACAGATAATATTTGAATATTGTTGATAATTTTAAAACATATTTGAAAATCCAAATTGAATAGTATATTATAATAAAAGAATTTACAAAAATTCACATGACAAGAAATAGAAAACAAATAATCATAGAGCTATTAAAAATAAACACATTATTAAATTCACCAATAAAAATGTCTAGGCATTGATGATCTCTCTAGCATATTTTAATAAATGTTCAAAGATAAATTAACTGGATTCTGAAGTATAGAAGAATTGGTTACACTCTGAAATCATATCACAGAGTTAACATATTCCAACACAGTCAGTACAAAAAAAGAAAATTTCAACTCTTTCATTTATTAATTAGACTGAAAATTATGAATCAAAATTAATTAAAAATAAAAGAAGGTTATTAAGTTTGGTTTATAGGAAGGATGTGCTGTTGGCTGTGGTGGTTTGAGTTATGTACTCCAGACAAAGTTTTCTTACCATTAACCCCATCCTGTGAGTGTGATCCTATTAGAAATAAGTCCTTAGAAGATGTTATTTTTAGTTAACATGTGGCACACTGAATCAAGGCAGTTTTAAATCCTGATTACTGGAATGCTTAAAGGAGAATGAATTTCAGATATAAAGAAAGCAATAAGAAAAACAAGAAGCTGGAAATCAACAGAACCTGGAAAAGAGAGGACTTTGCCATGTGCATTGCAATGTGACAGAAAAGGAATGGAATCAGGAATTGCTAGCAGCCAGACCAAGAACTCCATATTCTTCAGGAAGAAACTATCACCTTGTTGGTGCCTCAATTTTGGACTTCTCCTAACCTCAATTCCATGAATCAATAAATTCCTGCTTTAAAGTAAACCATTGTATGGCATTTGTCTTAGCAGACAAGAAACTAACACATTACTTAACATTAGAAAATCAGTCAATGATATTTAACACATTAATAAAGAATAATCATATATATCATATATCATTTAAATATAAAATTTGAATTTTACATACATTTTATAAAATTTTAATCAATTCCTAGGGAAAAAGAACCTGGAATGACCAAGAATGGAAGGAAACTTTCAATAACATTTTATAAAATTACAAAAATATTTATAATGAAAAAGATACATAATGGTGAAATTGTGAAAGCTTTCCTGTTGAAATCAGGGAATTAACAAGGAAATCTTTGTAGCTAATTCTATTCATTATTGTTCTAGAATTGTACAGTACAATTATAAATTTATGATTTGTTGTACTTTCTGTAGGGATGTTTATTTTCCCAAAGTTATTTTGGAAAATACCTTTGTTATTTAAAACATGCATGCAGACATGTGCAAATACACACATGTTTTACTCTGGAAGGGATTTTCTAATATAGTTATCCTGCTTGATTCTCCTCTCATAAAAAAACATGATACATTTATAATAATTAATCATTACATGAATAAAAAATTTAATAAGAAACTTCATTATTTTTATGGGAAGAAAATAAATATGATAAAATTATCAGATGTAAGATGTACTAGACAATATTCAATATATACTCCTAAGAATTGAATTATTTATAAAGATATATGATATTTTATATCCTTAGTCATTGTTATTTTCATTTCAAAAATTTAAATATGTTTAGTGTATATTCTCACCAAATCCCATATCCTAGAACTAATAAATAAATAAATCTAAATATATAAAATATAAATGTTAAATAATCAATACAAGAAACCAGAAAACAGAGAAGGAAAGGTGAAATAATGTATATTGAACAAACAAATAACAAAAAAATACCTGGTCACTTTGAGACAAGCCCAACACTTAAGTTCCCTTTATGTACTAGGTATAACAATTCTGTTTTCACCAGCTCCCCAAATTTCGAACTGTGTTTCATATTCAAATTGATCATCTGCAACACCACCCACTAGCCACAAGCAGGCTTTGGAAAGTCCATCTTTACCATCTGTCTCTCTCTAGGATCTTGATAATGCAAAGAAGCCAATGTGTTTTTATTTCCCCACTTTAATGGATTATGCATTTCCCTTTCTATCAGAAAGGTTACAAGAAATTTATCTTGTAGAACATGTTTCTTCTGCTTTATTTCCACATGTGCAAACATGTCAAATGGACTCTGTAGCATTGCTCAGTCTCTAGATCCTCACCACACCTTATTGACTTCATTCTTGTTTTTCTTTGCTTGCCCATTCTTCTCTTCAGAGAACTGAAGAATAACAATCTTCATGCATAACCAGTTGGGAGGTACCATGAGGTCAGAAGCAGATAAAGGGAGAGAGGCTGAATGAGTTTTAAACATTTTTTTTAATCATCACAGTTCCCAGGGTGGAAAACAGCACACCCATGCAGGGCTATAGGGAGAAGCACAGAGTTGCTCATGAAAGAGAGGGTGAAAGACACACACACAACACACACACAGAGAGAGAGAGAGAGAGAGAGAGAGAGAGAGAAGGAAAAATGTAAACTAGGGTGGGACTTGCAGGCTGTATTTGTAAGTGAGGCCCCTGTCACCTTGGTGTGGTTTCCTTGTGTGCCAGTTTGAATGCATTTTGTCCCCCAAACGCCATTATCTTTGATATAGTCTTGTGGGACAGACTTTTGGTGCTGATTAGATTTGCTTGGAATGTGCCCCACACAGCTGTGGTTGGTGACTCTGGTGGGATACTCCCATGGAGGCATGGCCCTGCCCATTCAGGGTGGGCCTTGATCAGGGGAGACATATAAACGTGCTGACTCAAAGAGACTGAACAGAGTGCAGCTGTGAGTGACGTTTTGAAGAGGAGCAAGCTTGCTAGAGAGGAATGTCCTGGGAGAAAGCCATTTTGAAACCAGAACTTTGGAGCAGACGTCAGCCACATGCCTTCCCAGCTAACAGAGGTTTTCCGGACGCCATTTGCCATCCTCCAGTGAAGGTACCCGATTACTGATGTGTTACCTTGAACACTTTATGGCCTTAAGACTGTAACTGTGTAGCCAAATAAACTCCTTTTATATAAAAGCCAATCCATCTCTGGTGTTTTGCATTCTGCAGCATTAGCAAACTAGAACACCTTGTAAGAAGCTATGCTTAGAATTAGCTGTATGGGTGAGCAGTGTGATTGGCTAGCTGGAGACACCTATAGATGTTAAAGCATCAATTTGCAGAAGCCAGAAAATATGGTTAATTTGGACAGCCACATACTTCTGCTCTTCTTTTTCTTGTTTATCTACATTCACTCATATATGACTCCCTCCTGTCTTAAGGGTTTAAGTACTGAAAGATTGCTGAAAATATGTGATGTCAGTTCTGGACTCTCACTTGAAACATAGATTTCAATATCTGATTTTTTACCCCACTTAGATACTTAATGGGAATCTCAAATACAACATGCACAAAATGTAACTCCTATATTTCTGAATTATTCAAATTTGATCATCCTTTCCCATCTCAGGAAGCAAAGCACCATATCAAATACTCAGTGAAAATGCTTTTCAATCATCTTCAACTCATCTCTTGTTTCTAATATTATCCTCATTTAATCTTCAAATTCCTTCAGTTTGTGTGAGAATTCAAGCTGCAAGTTCCTATTTCTCACTAATTTAACCCAACTACTCTAGTCCAAGCATCCATCTTTATCCTGGGCTCCATCAGTCTTCAATACTATTATTGCACTGCCCATGTCTTCATATCCAGTCTGATTCCACACAACAGCCACAATTTTCAAAATAATATTGTGGCTATTTCACATTTCTCCTCAAATATTTCATAGACTCCTAACATGTGCAGTAAAACTGAAATCATTTTAGGCCCTCAGCCACCTCTGGTATCATCTCTTTTCACTTTTCTCATGCCCTACCAAACATGTGGCTCCAGTCCCACAGTCTTCCATGAAGTGTTTGGAAATCATCATGTATCAGCATCTTTGAACTTCCTTTTCTCTCTGCCTCAGAACAACATTCCTGAGATGTTTGCTTGAAACAGCAGAAATTAAGTAAATAATTGTTGAAGGAAGGGAGGGTGGGGATTTTGGAGAGAATTAGGCTTACCAAAAGGATAATACAATATAGGCATCCATGATTGGTTACCTAGTAATTGTAATTTAAGTGTGTAGATAATTTGCATAATTTGGAAATACATTATTTACAAGAAACAGTGATATCTTTGATGCTATCAGTCTTTGGGTATCACTAACGTTAAATTGCTCATGCTAGATAATTAACTACAATTGCTGATTCATTAACTGTCTCTGGGCAAATATCCCCTGAGAACTTGCTTTGTGTGAGATAGTCTCATTTCATGATAAAATCTATGCTTATTCAGCTAACAGAAGAAGCTGGCAAATCTTTAAAAGTTGCTGAATGAAGGCAATATCAAATAAGGTGATAATATGAACTTGTCATGGACTTATCCATTAATCAGAAGAAAAGAGGAAAATACATGACTGTGAATTTCACAAAGATGATAAACATCATTCAACCAATAGCAGATTTCATTATTCTTAAGGGCAGCCTATCAGTGAATATTGAGTATTTTTCAAGTGAGTTTGCCCATATATCAAGAAGTACTATAGTCTTGTAGATAAATGAACAGAGTCTGAGATCAAAATTATGAGTCTGTCAGGTTGTAGTTTTATGCATTTTATTACTCTGATATTTAATTTTAATAAGGATAGTTCATTAAAATGTTCTTGGTATTTGGAATAATGCTAAGGATTTCTGCAATATATCCCTGGATGACAAGAATAAAACAATGTTAAGGAAAAAAAAAAAAAACTACAGCATCAATGAAGAAAAATGAAAAAGCCATGTACCAGAGAAAAAATTAAAATAGTTACTATAGGAAATGAGCCTTTAAATATACTAATAATAAAGTCATATTACATGACAGACAATGAAATATATGTAAGATTATTCAGATTTGATAAAAGAGAATTCATATTAGAGCACCCTATATATGTCTCTGTAATTATTAAAGGAGAAAATAATTTCATGGAGGCATGATTGATAATGATTGCATGGAGTTTGAAACATGTCCTTCCTGAGGAAATTTTCCATATAGGAAAATGTTGAAAAATGAATATGGATAGGTAAGGTAGATGAAGACTACTTAGTATTAAAATGTCAAGAATTTGAACTTGATGCTGTAATACTAACAGGTTAATGACTGGCAGAAACAAATTACTTTATGCCACATTTCAGCAATCCTGGAATTCAGTAGGAAAGCTCTCTTTATATATCTTGGATACTCACTGGAAAGACAAGAGACATTGCTAATATACAAAACATTTATGAAATAATTCAATTAAATCAATGCTTATTACGGCTTTATCATAAAATATATAATACATACACTATCATTATAGTTCCCCTTTTTCTGATCATAGTATGGGAATTATTTTTTTCACTAAATATAAATTTCAATGTTCATCAAATTGATCAGATGTTTTAGGTAGAGTATGCTTATGTTAAAAGATACTCAATGCTTTCATGGGAACTCATTGATTGTCTTTTAGGGAAAACTCACTCCTTTAACCTTAGTCAGCATTGTTACTGTTCTGTTACTTAGGACTGTCTTTTAAGAGGTGGTTGTTATTTCTGCATTATTCTGTTGCTATTTCTTTTTCCTATTGATTATAAGGAAACCAAAACTAGGAGAAGAGTTGACACTGACATTTCTGGAATATTAGCTCCATGAGGATAAAATTGTTTTCTAAAAATGACTCATTATTTGATATATGACAATGTACTTTTTTGGTCTTGGGTTTTTAATAATTTTCAATTCATTTTTCATATTATATAAAATAAATAGAACTCTAAACAAATCACCACAGTTTCTCTGCCACAACAAATTTACCTAAATTAATCTACAGAGTGTGAACAGGTGAGATAGAAAAGATGTTAATTAAATCTTGAAACTTATATTCATGTCTTTATGTGAAAAATATATAATGCAACAGAAGGTTATTTGTATTTTGATATGCATTATCCTTCTTATTAGGCCAGAATACCTGAATAAATTAAATTATAAGACTCAAACACAAAGGCCTGAGCTTCCAGGGAAGAGCCCCAGATTCAAACACTACCTTGTTATATTAGTGTTATGTTACTAAATAGTTACTTTTTACTATGCCTTGGGAGTTTTATGGATTAGTCCTAATGTGAATCATAGACACCATCCTACATGAATTGAAAGACCAAAATTATCACAGTGGCTGAACCTCTGAGTCTAAAAAACATTCAGCTTTAATTTCATTATATTTATACCAAACACCATTAGCATTCCCACTTACTGGAAGTCAGTGCAAGAAAACACAAGCCAAGAAAGATAAGTGAAAGGGAATGTGAAGATATGCACTCAATTTTGATTATGTAAACACATCTGAGCTGGCTTTTTCCATAGTATATGAAGAATTCTGTGTACATCTGTTAGTCTCAAGAGGACATTTTTTGGAGGTTCAAGACATATTAATGAGATTATTGAGGGAATTCACATCACATGTAGGTATACTTTGGTGAAATGAACAATAAAACAGTATATTTCCATGGTCTCTGTGTGTACCTTTAAGTGTTTGTTTAATTGAGATTGCTCTCAAAGTGTAATGAGGGAATGCTTAGATATTCAGTTGGATAAATAGACCATTATACAATTTGGCCTTGACTTTTTCCACAAAAATAGGAAAACTGTTTACCTGAAAAGGGAGAGTTGGATGAGAATGACTGATATTTCCATTTGCTAAAATGGTTTCATATATTTGTTTGTTGTGGTAATGGGATATTGATGGATTATAAAATTTCCATCTTCATGGGTAACATAATTGAGACATTGGCTAATCTTGATGTCATGTGTATTTTTTCTAACTTTCACCCTGTTCTCTTCTACAGCTAAAGAAACCAGCACTTGGGAAATAGACAACCTCACAATCAATACAGACTTTATACTCACTTGATTCTCAGAGATTCATGAACTTCAAATATTGCATGCTACATTCTTATTGATCAACATAACAGCTCTAGTGGGAAAAGTCCTCATCATCACTCTCATTCTCTTGACAAGTTCCTTTATATTTCTGTGCATTTTTCTTGAAGTACCTTTCTTTTTCAGATTCCTGTTTCATTTCAGCCTCTATACCCAAGTTTATCATTAATTCCTTAACCCACAACAGTTCCATATGTTTTCTAGGCTGTGCCACACAATTGTTTTCAGTCCTTTACCTGAAGTTTTCTGAGCTGTTATTACTAACAATGATGACTTATGATTGTTATGTGGCAATTTGCCATCCCATACACTATGAGATCATCATGAACAGGAAATTCTGTTTTACTTGTGGTATCTTTTTAGTTTAATGGGGGCAATGGCGGGGGCCTATACACTTCCAGCAGCTTCTTGTTAACCTTCTGTAGCTTTTTTGTACAATTTTTCTGTGATGTTCCTTCCTTAATGAAAATCTCATGTGTTGCTACACATCTTGCTTTAACTGTCACAACTGCCATTTTTTTTTCTTGACTTTGGGGTGCTTCATTTGCATCACAGCGTCCTATATTTCTATGTTTCTTGCTGTGCTGAGAAACCCATTAAAACAGGGCACATCAAAAGTCTTATTCAGCTGCATGCCTCATCTCTTCATCATGACCTTATATTTTCACCTGACATTACACCCTATTTAATTCCAGCCTCAGATATCCCATCTGTTCTGCACCTTTTATTGTCTATCTTCTACACTGTGATGACTCCAATTCTGAATTCCATGAATTACAGTCTGAGGAAAAAAGACATCAAAGATGCTATAAGAAGGTAATTTGGGGCAAAATCTCCCTGCAGTGTAAAGCTTTTATCTGATATCATGTACAAAAGAGTGTACTGGTCTGTGGAAGGATTTCAAAATGAGATGATACATCTTTTAGATTAATATAATTTGATAGCAAGTGAGAATTGATGCCTGTGTTTGAAAAGCAGAATGTATTTATTCCATCATGTATTGTGCACTTGTGAGTTCAGAGTATCTCCATTGTAATAAGGTTTCATTTTTGGAACTACCAATCAAGGTTTCTTTACTGACCCTATTTCAAGGCATGTAGTTCTAGGTAGGTATATACTATCCCTAGAGAGAGAATTTTGGACATGATGAGAGAAGGTCTGATGTACTGGGGGCTAATTTATCTCTGTGATATCTGATCATTGTTCTGCCACAACCAGAATCTCTGGAAGCTTCCTGGTTTCTGTCTTTTCTAAATCTGGTGTTGTAGTGCTGATTTTGGTTCTGTGTCTGAGTTTACACCAATAAATAGATTTTTTTCCTTAATATATTTTTCTTGAACTCAAAAACACTATTTAATACAAAACTTGGCAAATGGAATAGAGAGGTAAGTGTTAGACAACAGAAGTTCTTGAAAATATTAAGTATTTTCAATTTTCTATCTATCTAAGAATGTGTGGAAAGCAGTGAAACTCCATTAGTGTTCTAAGAAGAGATAGTTCTGAAGCAAGTACTTTAACGAGCTCCAGGGCTCATCCTCCAACATATGTTTGCTGAGGGAACTGCTATGAGGACTAGGTAAACTGAGGACATGATGATATAAAGGGTGCAAGTATCACAAGGACCTTTTGATAGCACTAGATGATTTACAGCAGCACTGTGCAATATAATTGTGATGACAGAAATGTGAATTGTATGACTGAGGAACTGATGTTTTACTTTTAATTAATTTCAATGTAATTGACACTACATATTTCTTTTGGTACTCTATTTGACTGAAATTTAGAGTGAAAATAATAAGATCAAATTCCAGAATTCTGGCTTCAAAGAAAAAAATATACCCTAAGTGGTATGGGATATATATATTTCCTATGTTGAGAAAACATTCATATTGCAGCCACAGGGCTATAGAAAAGTTAAGTATATAAGATGGTGAGATTCAAATATGCTCATGTATACCAGGAACCTGCCACCCAGTTATATATACAGGAAATGGAAACCAAGAGAATTGGCCAAGATTTAGAATTACTTGGCAATTTCCATTAGGAAAGGAGCAAAAGGATCATTGGATTTTTAGGGATTATCAGTTGGTATATGCTACTCTGGATCATTTGCAGTTGACAAAACAAACAGACAAATAGAGAAATAATTGAAGCAGCAAGCCAGTTTCAAGGAAGTTCCATGTAATACATCATAATCTCCCCATCTGGCCAGCACCTTTGCCCCTTCATTAGAACCTTTTTATATGACTTTGACTTCATAATAAGAAAAGCCACAGAAAATGAATTAAACATTTAAAATGTTAGAAAATCTTCTGGTGTAGCTAGCTTCTCCCAATAGAGAATTGTGGAAATCCTTTACAATTATTCCCTGCATTGGACAAAGAAAATGATTTTGAATTACAGATGAAAAGAATCAAAAGTATACTTTCTGGAAACAAGGAAGTTCCTTGATTATGACAGAAATCTTCATCTCTTACTGACGTGTTTGTAGCCTGTGTAAATAATGTTACATGCATTCAAGCAGCCTCAGTTGGTCTTTAAGAAACAATGATTATATGGATGCAAATTACAAAGGAAGCATAGTATAGAGTCAAAATAATGCAACTTTGTTCTCAATATTATAAAGTGAATAATAAAGTCTTGCTTTTCTAAATGTGCATTTTCTACATAAAGAAAAATAAATCCAAACTATATGAAACAGAATAAACTTTAATAAAGGGGAACAAAGATATTCTGATGTTGAGTGATTAAATTTTATGGATATTTCAATAAATTAATTTGAGTGTATATGAAACAATGTATTTTATGGATATTTCAATAAATTAATTTGAATGTATATGTAACAAAATATTTCTTAGACAAAATTTACAGTGAAGGTCCTATGAAGTAAAGGGAGAACAAAATCATGAGATGGTCAGGAATTTAAAAAAATAAAAGAAATATAATAACATAACCTTTGCTTCTCAGATATCATAAAACAATACCTTAGTTTGAGCCACATAATATTGGTGAAATTTGATTTTTCTGACCCACTGTAAAAGGAAAATTTCATGTATTTCAATATAATGCATTTATTTTGTTTCTGTAATAGATTCACAGATAATAACAGAAAGTTTACTGAAATGATTATACACACACACTTATATACAATTAAAGATAGCATTTAAAATGATTTGGAAAAATCAATAATTAATATAAAGTTATTGGAATAACTGACCATTTGTGGAAAACATGAAATTAAAACAGATGACTCTTTTAAATAATGTGTAGCAAAGGTGTCAATTCCTATCATGACATAAACATCACAAAACCATATTCAAATTTACAGTAAAATTAAAAATAAAGGTGCCCATTAGTATTTTTGTTTTTAACTGAGACAGTTGTAGGTTTACAGAAAAATCATGCAGATGCTACAGTTATCATATAGCCCCCACATTCAAATACAGTTTCCTTTATTATTAACATTTTTCATTGGTAAGTCACATTAGTTACAACTCATAAAATAATATTATTATAATTACACTATTAACTATATTTCATAGTTTACATTGGGGTTCACTCAATGAGTTGTATATTTCTATGGTTTTGTTTCTTTTTATTCTGGTAGTATATATGCACCTAAAATTTCCCATTTTAGCCACTTTCATTCAATGGTGTTAATTGCATTCATAATATTGCGCTACCATCAACATTATTAATTACCAAAACTTTTCCATCAACCCAAATAGAAACTGTACCAATTAAATATTAAATCCCCACACACCCCCAACCAGACCTGTTAACCTGGATTCTAGTTTCTGATTTTATGAATTTGTATATGTTAATTACTTTATATCAGTGTTATCATAAAATATTTATCTTCCTGTGTCTGGCTTATATTATTAAATATAATGTCTTCAAGTTTCATCCATATTGTTGCTTGTCCATTTATGACTTGTTTAATAAAAAACATGATAATAACCCACCATGACCACCAAAATAGAGGACTAGTTACAAACTGAGAAAATGTTTGACAAATTTATACAGTGGAAGCAACCTCCTCCTTCCCAAGATTCCAATCCACTGGTTATTTAATCAAATACTGCTAATCTAGGTAATATTGTAAAGGGGTTTCACATATGTAATTAAAGGTCCAAGTCAGTTGATTTTAACATTCTGAGATTATGTTGGTTGGCTGAATCAGTTTTTTTCAGGTTGATGGCAGAGAAAGATATCCAAGATTTGCAGCATTTTGGGGATTCACTTAATTTTGGGTGGCTTTGATGGTGGAGGTGATCACATGCCAAGGAATATGGATGCCATTCAGAAGGTTAGAACAGGCCCCAGCTGACAGCCAGCAAGAAAATGGAATCTCAATCTTGTAACCACTAGGAACTGTTTGCGACAGCCACCAGAATGAGCTTTGAAGTAGATTCTTCCCCAGAGACTTCTGAAAGAGACAAGTCAGGCTGACACCTTGAATTTGGTCTTATGAGACCCTTAGGAAAGACTCAGGTGTGACTTGCTGGAATTCTAACCTGCAAAAAGATAAATGGGTGTTGTTTATAGCTGCAGAATGTCTGGTAATTTGTCATTATAGTGATAGAACACTAACATAGAATTTGATATCTGGAAGTGGAGTGCTTCTTTAAAAATACTTTAAAATATGGAAGTGGGAAATGAGCAGATGGTGGAAGAATATTGGGGAAAATGATAGGAAAAGCCTAGACTTCTTTGAACAGACTTTTAGTGGAAATATATGCATTGAATTTCCTGTTGTAGGCAGAGAGGGGAATGAGGAACATTATAGAAAAATCCTAAGTCAACATAGAAGCATAAATCACTGTGAACACTCCAATTGTGGAAATACAGATTTTATGAACACTGCTGGTGAGGGTTTAGGACAAATAAGGAATATATTATTGGAACTAGAATTAGAGAGACACTTTATACATAATGGCAGATTCTTAGCAAAATTGTGCTCCACGCTTTATTTGGAAAGTAGAAATCAAACATGATTAACTGGAACATTTAGCTAAGAAGATTTCCACAAAATTTTTGAAGGAGTGGCCAGATTTCTACATGCTGCTCATAGCAAAATGTTAGATGAGAGAGATAAATTATGGAAAGTTATGTTAAACAAAAGAGAATATGAACTTGATGATATGGGAAATCCTAATTCTATGCAGATGTAAAAATATACAATTCATAAATGGCTGCCAAAGTTGTAGCATGGAGAAAAGGCTCAGAGTGTGGTTGTACTACTTTTTCCTTTGAACCAAAGCAATAAGTTTGCTGATTCTAATTATTTCACTTTTGTAAGATCATACATTTTTCATCATTTTGTGTCTGACTTATTTTACTCAAAGAGACTTCTTTAAGTATCATTCAGGTTTTTGGATGTATCAGAATTTTGTTAATTTTATGCCCAAATAGTATTCCATTGCATGTATACACCATATTTTGTTTATCCATTCATCAGTTGAAGGACACTTGAGTTGCTTTTATCTTTTGGCAATTGTGAATAATGTGGCTATGAACATTGGTTTGCAAATAATCTCTTTGAGGCCCTGCTTTCAATCCTATTTGGTATTGTGCCAGTTTGAATGTATTATGTCCCCCCAAAACACCATTATCTTTAATGTAATCTAGTGTGGGCATATGTATCAGTGTTAATTAGATAATAATTCTTTGAGTGTTTCCATGGAAATGTGCCCCACCCAGCTGTGGGTGATGACTGTAATTGGATAATTTCCATGTTGGTGTTATCCCACCCATTCAGGGTGGGTCTAAATTAAATCACTGGGGCCATATAAATGAGCTCACAAACAGAAGGAACTCAGTGCATCTGAGAGTGATATTTTGAAGAGGAGCTACAGCCAGGAAGGAAGTTTGAAGAATGCATAGGAGCTGAGAGAGGAGCTTCAGCTTACAGAGACATTTTGGAGATGGCCTTTGAAAGCAGACTTTTGCTCCAGAGAAGCTAAGAGAGGACAAATGCCCCAAGAGCAACTGAGAGTGACATTTTGTAGAGAAGCTGAAGCCTAGAGAGGAACATCCTGGGAGAAAGACATTTTGAAACCAGAACTCTGGAGCAGATGCCACATGCCTTCCCAGCTAACAGAAGTTTTCCAGACACCATTAGCCATCCTCCAGTGAAGGTACCCAATTGTTGATGACTTACCTTGGACACTTTATGGCCTTAAGACTGTAACTTTGTAACCAAATAAACCCCCTTTATAAAAGCCAATCCATTTCTGGTGTTTTTCATTCCAGCAGCATTAGCAAACTAGAACAGGTATATACTGAGTAGTGGGATAGCTGCATATTATAGTTCTATGAGTTTTTGTAATTTCTGAAGATGCACAAACTGTCTTCCCAGAGCAGCTGCACATTGTTATGTTCCACCTAGCAATGAGTGAGTGTTTCTATTTCTCTGCATCCTTTCCAAAACATTATTTTCTGTTTTATTAACAGCTGCCATTCAAATGGGTGTGAAATGGCATCTCTTGGTTTTGATTAGCATTTCCCTGATGGCTAATGATGGTGAGTATTTTTACATGTGCTTTCAAGCCATTTGTATATTTTCTTTGAAGAAATGTCAGTTCAAGTCTTGTCCATTTTTAAAATTGGGTTGTTTGTCTTTTTGTTGTTAAGTTGAAGGATTTCGTTATATATTTTGCATATTAACACTTATCAAATATGTTTTTTCCAAAGATTTTCTCCCTTAGTTTAGGTTGTTGTTTTACTATGTGATAAAATCCTATGAGGACTAAAATTTGCAGTTTTGATTAGGTCCCATTTATTTAGAAGTCAATGCCTAATTCTAGGTCCTGAAGATGCTTCCTTCAGTTTTCTTCTAGGAGTTTGATAGTTGTTTCTCTTATATTTAGATCTTTGATTCATTTTGAGTTGATTTTTGTAAAAGATGTGAAATAGGGTTCCTCCTTTTTTTTCAAAATGGGAATTCAGTTTTCCCAGTGCCATTTGTTGAAGAGACTATTCTTTCCCATTGAGTAATCTTTGCCCCTTCTCAAAAATCTGTTGGCCACAAATGTAATGGTTGATGTCTGATCTCTCAATGGAATTCCATTGGTCTATATGTCTGTCCTTCTGCCAGTAACATGCTGTTTTGATTACAGTGGTTTTGTAATAAGTTTTCAGATCAGGAAGTGTGTATTCTCAAACTTCATTCTTCTTTTTCAAGATAGCAGTAGCTATTTGGGGCTCCTTACCATTGCATATATATTTGACAACTGGCTTTTCCATTTCTCCAAAGGTTTATGGAAATTTTATAGGCATTGCATTGAATCTAAAATTTACTTTAGGCAGCATTTACATCTTTATGATATTAAGGCTTCCAATCCATGAATACAGAATATTCTACCATTTATTTCAGTTTTTTTGATTTGTTTTAGCAATGTTTTGTAGTTTCCTTTGTATAAGCCCTTTACATCCTTGGTTAGATTTATTCCTAGATATATTCTTTTACTTCCTATTGTGAATGAAATTTAGCTCTTTAATTCTTCCTTAATTTTTTCATTGTTTGTTTCTGCAAACTGTTGACTTTGGGGTGTCTATCTTTCACAACACCGTTTTTCTGAATTTGTTTATTAGTTCTATGAACTTTGTTGTGGGTTTTTCAGTGTTTTTGTATTTTCATTCATGTCATCTGCAAATAGGGAATTTATAATTCTTTCTTCCCACAATGGAAGCCTTTTATTTCTTACACTTATTTGATTGCTCTGGCTAGAATTTCCAGTGTGATGTTGAATAACTGTGGTGACAGTGGGTGTCCTTGTCTTGTTCCTGATTTTAAAGTTTCACCATAGAGTATATTAGCTGTGAGTTTTTCATAGTTACCCTTTGTGATGTTGAGGACATTTCCTTCTAATCCTGATTTTCTAAATGTCTTTACAATAAGGAATGCTGGATATTGTAAAACATGTTTTCATAAATTGAGATGACCATGTGTTTTTTCTTCCCTTTGTTCTGTTAATGTGGTATATTACCTTTATTGATTTGCTTGCATTGAACCACCATTCCATAACATGGGTTGAATCCCACTTGATCATGATGTGTAAATCTTTGATTTGCTACTTTGTTTTGAAATGAGCATTTCATGATATTCCATTTTAATTTTTCTCTTGGCATATCCATTATATTTCTTTTAAGTAAACTTCAGGGTTCCACCAGAGTTTCCAACATATATTTTAATTAGCATTAAACAACACTATTACTATATTTTTTGACAATATCTAACAGATTATTTCCAGATCCTCTCTCCCATTGCTTGTGAAATTTTAATCATCCTATTCTACATCACATGATTCATTGCTAGTATTATGAATTTAAATAATCATACTTTATAACAATTAAGGACAAGGACAAATAATTTATTTCATCATAAGTTTACTCCATTTTGGACCCTTTTCTTTAATTTTGCTGATCCAAGTTTCTGATTTACATTATTGTCCTGCACCACGAGGAAATTATTTTAACGTTATTAATGATCATGTCTTTAGTGATGAAATTTCTTAGCTTTTGTTTGAGAAAGCCTTAAATTCTACTACAGTTTTGAAAAATTATGTCACTGGATACACAATATAAGCTGCCATTTGTTTTTGTTTTAGTTTTAGTACTTTAAATATTCCATTACATACTCCTCTTATTTGCCTGGTGTACTAGTCAGATTTCTCAAGAGAACCAGAAATGATATTATATATTATATATTAATTTATGAAAACATGGATTCTGACCATGGGAGACACAGCACCGTAGGTTGGATGCTAATTTAGAGTGCATGAACCACACTGGAGAACATTGCCCACACCATGCAAGGTATTTCATGCAATTGGTGATGTAATTGTGTCTCCAAAAGGCAATTCTACTCTTCTATCATCTCAGCTGCTTCAGGATAAAGGGGAACATTGTAAGACCACTGAACTCTATGAACATGTGCAATTTCCTTATTTAATTTGCTGTGAAGTGTGTTCCTTGATGTGAATTTATGCTGTGGGGAAATCTATTACAGTGGAAAAGATACATTGTATGTCCTTAGATGGTACTTCTGACATAGCCTTGTGAACAGGGAGAAAAATGCATATCCAGAATAACTGCCTATTACAGTAAAAATACAGCACTGTCCCTTCCATGCTGAAAGTGGTCCTATATAATCCACCTGCCACCCAGGAATGGTGGCAGGTTTGACACTGTTAGTCTCTGCTACTGGCAGACTGGGCCCTCAACAGTGGGTCTAGGTCTGCCCTGGTGAGTGGAAGTTCATGTTGCTGATAAGAGAAAACTTAAGAGAAATAAAAGATAGACATTGGTACTCTATACAATTGCTTTTTTTCTGAAGAAGAAAATAGAACAAAATAAAAAACAAAAAATTTCATAGCAATAATAGAAAAATGTATCTCTTAATACTAGAATCTCTAGATATAAAATCTACACTATATTCCTGTAAACAGGTGATGAAGATTGGTGAAGAGAGACATATTTTGGTGAAAACATAAATTTGTAAAATTAAAAATATTCTATGGACACAGAAGAAGAGCAAAAGTGTTCTGGAAGGTTGGTAAAGTCTGTATGGCACACTCAATTCTAAAAACACTAGGGTAAATCAGAATTGCTTATTTTTCAATCAAATATCTCAAATATTTAAGAACACATATTGATATAGTAACTACCACAAGAATAAAATAACATGAATTTAGAAAGAACTGAGTCAGGAAAGTTAATGATAAAGGGATGAGGTGATGGGAAATTTAGATGTGTTATTATTTCTGATATTTATAATGAAGGGTCAGTATTACTTAACAGAATAAAGAACCAAAGGTTTTATATCAGCAAAATAAAAATTTATCTAAATGACAAATTAAAATCAGATTAAAATATTTCCAAGCTATCAGATTGAAAGTACACAGACATAAAACAAAACCAAAAATAGAGATTTTATGAATATGTGAGGAAAATTATACAAAGTCAATGAAGTTGATTACATTGCTTTCTGTCATATTGATAAATGAAAATGGAGGATGTATTTAAATGAGGCAATGTTCCAACATGCATCAAAATATTCACATTTCTTAGCCTACCTACTGATATATTTTATAATTAAATTCAGGATTAAGTGTCATATTATACATACATCAATGTTCCTTGCATGATTGCTTTATAGAATATAGTGATAGCAATAGACATAACAAATATTTGTTAGTAAGAGACTGGTTAAGTAAATACATACTTAAAAGACAGTTCTTTTTTACTATAGAAGATAATGTGTGTATATAGCTGCTATATATATTATTTGCTATATAAATTATGTTTGTGTATCAAAACAGTCTGGAATTATGCAGAAAATCTGGTGATGACTTTGCTCATGACTTTGTTTTTGTTTTAATATAACTTTATTGAGATAAAATTTACAAAGCTACAATAGCGTGCAATTCAGTGTGTTTTAGTACATTTAGAGAGTTGTGTAACCATGATCACTCTATAATTTTATAATATTTTCATCACCCCAAATAGAAACTCCATGTACATTAGCAGGCATTCCCCATTGCCCCTTCCTTCTAGCCTCTGGCAGCCACTAATTTATTTTCTGTCTCTATTGATTTGCCTGATCTGGAAATTTTAGCATAAATGGAATCTTATAATATGTTACCTTTTATCATTGAGCATAAAAATATCTGACTTTATTATGGAGCATAATGTTTTCAAGTTTCATCCATTGTTTGTACCCTGTATCAGTATTTTGGGGGAGACAGATTTGGGGTTAATGACAGGATTTTGATTTTGATTTGGAATTTTGATGTACTGTTTGTTTGATCAGAAAATCAAAACCAAACATATGCATGATTTATGTACCAGGATCATTTGACCTGTGACCTTTGTAATTCAGTAATATTATGTGTATATACATATATGAGCTTAAGTTATGAATTATGAAATACTAAGAAAAGAACTATGCAAGTACACATTATATTTATGGATACCAAGGGACCATACATAGCTAAAGCAACATTATCTGTTGTCTGAAACCCAGTATTCCATGAAAAACAGGTTCATTCTAAGGATCAATTGATTTTAATGACAGGAGGTCTATTAATATATTTCTCCATGAATTAAATTAATGATTTAATAATATGTTTACCTTGAATCAAATTGTTCATGAAGTTAAAGGGTGAAAATGACTCATATTTCCAATGAAACAGATATAAGAAAAGTATATTTGATATTATTCTTTGTTAGCAAAATTGAGTGTGTGAAATAATAAGTTTTGAAAATTTTAAGAAATGGATAGAATTGTATTTTTTCTTGCATGATTATTATTCCATATCTGGATAAGTAAAACTAATCTACTGAATCAATAACATAACTAACAAATGTACTGTTAGAAAGACTAAATGAAGGAAGCAACTGAAATATTTATCTATGGATATATACAACTAAGCCACTGATATCTATGGAGTATGATGAAAGAATGGATCCATACTACTGTATTATTAAATGAATAGATAAATACCTTGGAAAAGAACCTAAGAATTTTGCAGGTTTGCTACAGAAAGAAATATTTCTAAGTGATTTTTAGACAAAGTCTCGGGGAATGAAACAATTAGAAAGTTATATCTTGGGTCTTAGAAAGCATGTTAAGGAAAAACAAACCTTCCCAAACCAGTCCCAAAAGCCAGAAGCAATAAAGGAAATACGTAATATATTTCACTAGATTAAATAAATTTGTGGGCAAAATCTTGCAAAAAATAAAGTTAAAACATGACCTTTCAGTATGTGATAAGCATGAGATGGATAGAGTCCAAATTTCTTGATACTTAGGAGATCAAAGGAAGCAATAAAAATTAATGAAAGTAGAGAAGGCAGGGCAAGAGAGCAACATAGAAATGAGTGGAAGCTAAGTAGCCCCCCTGAAACAACTACAAAAAACCAGAAACAACTAGTAAATAATCCAGAATAACTGCGGGGGGACAAATGAGACCATCAACTTATCATACACCAACCTGAATTGGGAGGAATGCCCAAGAACACAGCATAAAATCTGTAAGTAAAACCTGCAGATCCAAGTCATGAGACCCCCTCCCCCATAGCCCAAGCTGCAAAGCCTCATGGTGCCAGAGAGAAGCTCTCTCCCAGCAAGTGAATATAGCTCAGCTGAGCTCCAACTGGGGTTTTAAGTAGCGAGTGTGAACTGCTCACTACAGGTACACATCCCCAAAAAACAGAGAGAGGCTTTGGGTGATGACTGACCCTGGAGAGCTGGAGGGTCACCTTGGACTGGGTCTGAAGGGGACTATCTGTTTCTTTTTTGGCTCAGTGGAGAAAGCCCCAGTCATTTTCAGTTTCTGGGGCTGTGATACAGGAAAGGGTGGAGACAGCACAAGCAGAGAGTGAGATGATTGAAATGCTAATGACCTCCACCTGGGGGGGGTGTTGTCTCTAGGATGAAAGGGGTGGGACCCTTTCCATTCAGAACCAGACCCCAGAGCCTGGGGTAACAAAGCCATACCTCCACACACCAGTCAAGAATTATAGGCTAACAGGTATCAACTGCTGGGCAGAAAAGCACAGTGACCTGAGGCATCAAAGGGTGGAGCAATTTTCTAAGACACACCTGCATGGAAACAAGATACTGAATATTTCTTAACTCTGGGACCTGAGCCTGTTCTGGTCTGGGAAAACCTGATTTAGATAACCAAGGAAACCATGCCTAGACAACAGAAAATTACAACCTACACTAAGAAAAACAAAGTTATGGCCCAGTCAAAGGAACAAATGTACACTTCAACTGAGATACAGGAATTTAAACAACTAATGCTAAATCAATTCAAAAAGTTTAGAGAAGATATTGCAAAAGAGATAGAGGCTTTAAAGGAAACACTGGGCATATATATGGCAGAGATCAAAAATTCAAAAACACAAATAGTAGAATCTATGGAAATGAAAGGCACAACACAAGCAATGAAAGATATAATGGAAGCATACAACAGCAGATCTCAAGAGGCAGAAGAAAACACTCAGGAACTGGAGAACAAAACACCTGAAAGCCTACATGCAAAGGAGCAGATGGAGAAAAGAATGAAAAAATATGAGCAATGTCTCTGGGAACTCAAGGATGAAACAAAGTACAATAATGTATGTATCATTGGTGTCCCAGAAGGAGAAGAGATGGGAAAGGGGGCAGAAGCAATAATAGAAGAAATAATTAATGAAAATTTCCCATGTCTTATGAAAGACATAAAATTACAGATCCAAGAAGCACAGTGTACTCCAAACAGAAGAGATATGAATAGGCCTATGCCAAGACACTTAATAATCAGATTATCAAATGTCAAAGACAAAGGGACAATCCTGAAAGCAGCAAGAGAAAAGCAATCCATTACATACAAAGGAAGCTTAATAAGACTATGTGCAGATCTCTCAGCAGAAACCGTGGAGGCAAGAAGGAAGTGGTGTGATATATTTAAGATACTGAAAGAGAAAAACCACAAACCAAGAATCCTATATCCAGCAAAGCTGTCCTTCAAATATGAGGGAGAGCTCAAAATATTTTCTGACAAACAGACAATGAGAGACTTTGTGAACAAGACACCTGCCCTACAGGAAATTCTAAAGGGAGCACTACAGGGTGATAGAAGACAGGAGTGTGTGGTTTGGAACACGATTTTGGGAGATGGTAGCACAGCAATGTAAGTACAGTGAACAAAGGTAAATATGAATATGGTTGAGAGAGGAAGGTTGGGAGCATGTGAGACACCACAAGAAAGGAGGAAAGATAAAGACTGGGACTGTGTAACTTGGTGAAATCTAGAGTATTCAACAATTGTGACAAAATGTACAAATATGTTGTTTTACGAGGGAGAACAAGCAAATGTCAACCTTGCAAGGTGTTAAAAATGGGGAGGCATTAGGAGAAGGATGCAATCAGCATAAACTAGAGACTGTAACTAATAGAATCATTGTATTGTGCTTCTTTTAATGTAACAAAGGTGACATACCAAGGTAAATGCAGATAAGAGGGGGAGATAGGGGAGGCATGTGAGACACTTGACATTGGTGGTATTGTCTGATTCTTTATTCTACTTTGATTTAAGGTTATTTTTCCTTTTGCTGCTTCCTAGCTGTCATTTCTTTTTCCTCTTTCTTTTGCCTCTCTACCTTCTTTGACTCTCCCTCCTGCCTTGTGGAAGAAATGTAGATGTCCTTATATAAATAGTGGTGAAGGTTGTGAACACATAAATGTATAACCATTCAGAGAACCATCAATTATTTACTTGGGATGGAATGTGTGGTGAGTTAACAAAACCATATTAAAAAAAAATGAGTTGATGACAAAACCTTGAATGCAATATACTGAGTGAAATAAGCCAGACAAATAAGGACAATTATTGCAGGGTCTCACTGATAGGAACTAAGTATACTGTGTAAACTCACAGACATGAAATATAAGGTACCAAGATATAGGACAAGGCTTAAGAATGGGGAGTGGTTGCTTAGCATGAGCAGAATGTTCAATTAGGATGAACTTAAATGTTTGGAAGTGAACAGGGGTGTTGGTAGCAAGATGTGAGAATACCTAACAGCACCGAATGGTGTGTGCATGAGGTGGAAAGAGAAAGCTCAGAGTCATATATGTCACCAGAAGGAAAGTTGGAGGTCAAAAGATTGGAATGTATAAAACTGAATCTTATGGTGTGCAATGTCCATGATCAACTGTACAAATACTAGAAATCCCTTCCATGAACCAGAACAAATGTATGACAATACAATTAGAAGTTAATAATAGAGGGGCATATAGGGAAGAACTATATTCCTATTACAAACTATATATTACAGTTAGTAGTATTTCAACATTTTTTCATAAATAGTAACAAATGTATTATACCAATACTACGAGTCAACAATTGAGGGGGGTTGGTTAGGGATAGGGAAGGATTAGAGTTTCCTTTTCTTTTTTTCTTTTTTCATCTTTCACTTTATTTCTTGTCTGGAGTAATGAAAAGTTTCTAAAAATTGAACAGAAATTAAGTGTGATGGATGCACAGCTGTATGAGGGTACCCAGGGGCAAGTGATTGTACACGTTGGATCTTTGGATAATTGTATGATATCTGAACAATCTCAATAAAAATGAAGGAAAATAAATAAATAAATGAAAGTAGTGAAAATCTATGAGAGGACATGTCATAAAAATATTAAGACAAATGACTCATACCCTTTTTTAAACATACTTGCCTCACTCAAAATTAGATACATGCACATAAAAATTATGAAGCCTTATATAACACCAAATATAACACTAAAGAATTCTGGCCCAAAATAGAAAGCTGGAATAACCTGTGCCTTTTGAGATTTCCTTGCAGCTCTGGAAATAGATGAGGTTATTCCTTGAAAGACCCTTTCCACTGAGGACAAATATGGTGATTAATTTGGTTCTCTCTCCAGGATATTTACTAATCTAATTCAATGAGGATCATCTTAAAATAGGGAGGGCACATAAGCCAAAAAATTCTTGGTACTTAGTCTACTCTGGGCAAGATTGTGTTTAAGATCATGTATTGCAGTTGCATGAATCTGGCTAAGATGAGACATTGCTGGGTCTGAAACCATTCTACCCCCTACTTTGCTTTGCCATGCTAATCAGATGTCTTCATATCTGTAAGTATTCATTTTCTCATATTGAAAGTGGGGATAATAGGTCTGCTGTGAAGTTCAAAAGAGGTAACAAGATTAAGGTTGAAAGAGTAAGAGTGTAGTGGGCATTAGCTGATAGTTTATCCTCTGGAAACTCATGTGAATAAATAGAGGAGGGCAATCCACAGAGTCATCTATTTGTCAGCTCCTGGACCTTTGTTTATCCCATCCACTAGCCAAATAAGGAAACATTGGCATTTGAGGTCTGCTAAATAAGGAGAAGCACATTCTGTGGAGTAAAGGGTCAGTGTCACCACTTAAAAGGTTTTTATGACAATATCCTGGGATACAGTTGACTATGTCAGAATCCATAATATTGTAACAGACTTCTAACATCGTGATGAAAATCCTTGGTTTAGGAGGAGACCTCCTAGGTTCAAATCCTAACTCTATCATTTATCCATGGTGTGACCTGGGCTGACTTCTTAAGCTCTACAGGTTCAATCCCTCACGTAGTGGGAACATTATGGGTGACTTTGAGCATAGATGTAAATTATATTAAAGAATGCTAGGAAATATCTCAGAATGTAACATTTACAGAGTGAGCACTCAGATCTGTCACTTTCTCACTAAAGCATTATGCAAGCTGTGAATTCCTCCTGCCTTTATTCCTTCCAAAAAATGTACACCTTCTCAGCTTCTTTGTTTGTGAAGTAAATAAAACAGCCATCTGTTGTAGGTGGGAGGATTAGAGTAGGGGACAGAGTATGCAGGACAAACATCTTGATGTACTGTCCTGTTAAACAGCTTTACCACACATGATCCTTGGAACTGGCCCTTTGACTTTTTAAAACACCAGAGGTCAAAGGTTCACAAGCTAAAATATTTCAGGGCCTAGAAAATTTTAAGAGACTTATCAAAATATAAGAAATAAAATTGTCTCACTCTGTGATTTCCATTCATAGATTATCTAAATCCATATAATAATGAAATTTTCTTAATACATTGTGTCAGTAAAAGATGGGAAAGTGTTTCACCATTGTTTTCACAAACACATGCTGGGGTCTTCCTGTCAGTGGGAGTTGCAAGGAAGGGAAGACAAGCAAGTACACCTCCATTTCTAGCCCAGGCATCAAAACCAAGGTGAATCTTCCCATGTGACATCTGCTGGTATTTCACAGGAGAAAGGACGATTTTTCTTTATTTTCTGCAAATCACATCTAACATCCTGTCAGTGATGCAAGAACTCTTAAGACCATACAGGATTTAATTTTATTTCATTATTAAAGATAAAGACATGCATAAACAGTTTATGCTGACAAGTAAAATGGGTTGTTCCTCATTTCTGAAATAACAGACTCATGCAGGCTTTGAGGGCACCTTTATCAAAGCCTCCTTAGCAGCAGGGTTTGTTTTAATGTTGGATTCAGGAAGTAGGAAACCTGGACAGGAAGAGGTGGGAAGCTGGTGCAAACAAGCACATTCCACCCTCCTCCCAGTTTGTGAACAAAGATGGGGAAATTTGTAACTCTACTTATATACCTAGGTTTTAATTCTAACCTTTATTTCAGTTGCATTCATTCAATAATTTCATTCAATAACACATTAATACCCTCCATGCATTCTCTTTATCTTGTGTAAGTTATTTTGTGTCTTCTCTTTCCCATTAACTCCTATTCACTCATTCCAGGGTATCTTTTTATAATTCACAGATATTCTACTAGAACAATATGTTGACAATTTCTCTGCTTCAAAACTTTCTTTCTTGCTGTAGTACAGTTAATTTTTAGGAAATGCCACCTACATCATGCCATCCATCTTTAGATACTGAAGCATGCTTTGCTGTCTATGTAGACAGGTGAGACCTAAACCTCTGAGGAAATCACTCAGGCCCTTTAACTCTCCTGTGTTTCTTACCTGACCACTTTCATGAACCTTGGCTAGAGTGTTCTATCTCCACACATTTTAGGCTTCTGAGGTTTTGCATTGCTCTGCAATACTGGCAAAAACCTGGTTCTACTTGATATAATTTCATAATAGTGTCCTGTATGGGATAGTGCCATTTAATAGTATGTAAATTAAATTTGTTTTAATAAACAATATTACTTGGGTTTTTAATGTACAATATTGCACTACAGCTTTATGTAGGTGGAATTCACTCTTCCTCCAAGACAAGAGGGAAGGAATATAAAAAAGTGAGCAGGGAACAAATTGGTGTGAATTAAAGAGAATATTTACTAGTCTTAGCCACATAGATGCTGGGGTAGCCCACTGAGAGTGGTGATGATAGTCAGGATTGTGAAGGTGAAGGGCACCTGGAGGAACACCAGGGGGAAAAGAAAATCTACCCAAGCAGCTAAGGATCTGGAGAATGTATTAGCCCAGGTAATTAAACAGGAGACTTGGTTAAAAACTCTTGATACAATAGTGGATAATCCAATGAGAAGGTAAAAATTTCTACTATCTAGGAAATGCATGTTAATGTTTTGCTGTACAATTCAAATGGTTCAGTTCTACTTAGAAATAACTACTAAAATGGGACAGTTTATTTTTAATTATTTTCTTTATTTTATTATCAAACAAAACATATGCAGCAAAAGGATAAAGGATGTCTATACTTTTCTGTAGTCAATGCTCCTAATAAAATGCCTACATGTGTTTGTCTAAGATATTTCAAGTCCTTTCATAATGTTGACCCTAAGTGTCACAGTTTACTCTCTATGCCATTTGTTAAAGGATATTATTTTAAAAAAGAATAAACTCAAAATTCTCATAAAAATGTAAACAAATACATGCAAATAATTTTCTTTGACTCATTACTTAAGGAGGGAGTCAGCAAGATACTACATCTCATTCATAAGAGATACCAAATTACTACATATATAAAGGCAGACAAAAAATGACAATGAATTTCTACAAATATAAATTAAATGCATCTAGGTACAAAACAATTGTAGAACACCAGAAAACAATGGACTTGCATTTCTGTGGAAAATAATTAATTGTATTATTAGCAGTTTTCTACAACTTCCATCACTGCAAAATAATTCATAAACAATAAAGGCAAAGATAACACACTGCATTAAGCATGACTCTCAGTAGTCATGTTTTTTTAATATTTTTTGCCCATTTCAAAGTTTTACACATTCTTTCCTGTTACTTGTATAAGGAAGAAATAAGGGAAAACATTTATCCTTTTTGTCAAAGAACTTGCTAGACATTTTTATCTACATTATTTAATTGAATCAGGATAATGATTTGATAAGAAAACTCACACTGTAAGTTGAGCAAACTGATACTTCAATAATTTATACCTGTTCACAATGCTAGTAAATGTCTAAGCTGAAATTTTTACTCAGATTATTCCAAAATCAATACCTATTTTCAGTACATACTGCAGTATAAAAATGCAAAATTCCATTTAATACAATATGAAATATGGGCCTCATGTAAACAGAATTTCAAGGTGGAAAAATTTGGACTGATATCCCTTTACATTCAGAAATCCAATGTGGAATTCTGGAATTAAATAGCCTCAATGATGACTTTCTGGTGGTATTCACATATGGTTTCAAATTTTCTAATACATTTGTGGGTGAATGGTAGAAAGGGAATCTATACACCCCCACACACAAAAGAAAGCAGTAAATCAGTTCAAACTATTCTCAAGTTATTCACTTTATTTTTTAGATTAGTCAATTAAATGTCCAGAGAAATGGACAACTTCACCTTGAGAAACACATTCTTCCTCATGGGGTTTTCTGATGTCCAGGAGATCCAGATTTTACATGCTGTACTGTTTCTGGTAATAAACCTGGCATCCCTACTGGGGAATATTCTCATCATCGCTATCACCAGCAAAGATCATCATCTCCACACCCCCATGTCTTACATTCTGAAGAACTTGTCCTTTCTGGATCTCTACCTCATTTCCATCATTGTCCCCAAATCCATTGCTAACTCTGTGACAAATAAAAACACCATCTCATTCCTGGGGTGTGTTTCACAGGTATTTTTCTTCTTCTTGGCCACTACAGAGGTAGCTCTCCTCACCGTGATGTCCTATGACCACTATGTTGCCATCTGCCACTTGCTCCAATATGAAATCATCATGAGCCATGGGGCCTGTGTGCAGATGGCCATTTCTTCATGGGCCAGTGGAGGTCTCAATGCAATTCTGCTCACAGCTTCCACCTTCTCAATACCCATTTGTGGGTCTCCTGATGTTCATCAGTTCTTCTGTGATGTGCCTCAACTACTTTCCCTTGACTGTTCTTATAACATTGGAGAATTAGTAGTCATTGGACTCAGCTTACTATTAGATTTTGTTTGTTTTATGTTTATTTACATTTCTTACATTTACATCTTTATCACTGTCCTGAAGATGCCATCCAGAGAGGGCAGGTCCAAAGCTTTCTCTACATGTTTGCCTCACCTCATTGTTGTGACTCTGTGTCTCTCTCCTGGATTCTTTCCTATTTACACCCCCTTCCCAAATATCAATCAGCCTTGGACTTGCTGATGTCCATGTTTTATACTGTGGTGCCACCCACCATGAATCCACACATCTACAGTCTAAGAAGTAAGGATATGAAGGCTGCACTAAGGAAACTGCTAATGAGCAGTCCTTCAAAGCAGAGTTAAATCCCAATTGTCATGATATTTGCTTTCACTGACATAATTGAACAAACTGGTTTTATAGTCTGGCAATAGTATTTGATATTTGAAGTAAGATTTTCATATAAACTCTCAGTATACTCATTAAACTGGTATTAAGAAGCATCCTCTATGTGCAAATCAAATATGTGGGATAAACAATAGGGTTTCACTTGTAGTTCAGATATATGCTGGTCTAATGTTTATCTTCCTAATGGGGACTTCATCTGTTGTTAATTCTAAAATGGACAGGGTATCATGGGAAAACTTTGATTCTGTAAGGCAAACCAAATATATGATTATTCTTAGTAAAGTAGTAATCCAAAATGCTGTACCCTGGGGTAATATGTATAATCCATTCTCAAATTAAAGGATAAAAGATATAGGAAACTCTGACGTCCATCTGTCTTCCTACTTTCTTTCCTAAACATACTCTATGTCATTTTCTAGTATAGCTTTTGTTCTTGAATTGCAGTGAGAAAAAAATAGGTACATTTTAATTTAACTTTAGTATATTTTGATACATGCCCTTATAATAATATGAAAACAAGCTTCTGGGACCATAGAGTAAAGGCACTAAAACAAAAGGGATGCTTAGAATGAATGTGGGTGTAGGGAGACAGTATACCAAGACAATTTTTGGAGAAGGTAGTATTAAAGCTTAATTTGAAAGGAAGAGATGCACTGGGTGTGAGACTCAAAAGTAGTTGAGGAACTAAAATGAAGGCTGAAGTGGAAGCAAAACAAAACAAGAATGGCAAAGTGTGGGAAGGGATAAGAAACTAACCTGGGAGTGAGAACTACAGTGATCTTTGTCATGAAACAAAAGATAAGAGAAGAGAGAGATGAGGTGGAGTAGACAGAGAAGAATGGTTTGGCAAGATTCTAAGAGTCTTAAACAGACAGTGATAAATAGAACTTGGATCATTTATTATCATTTTCAGAAAGTAGCTAGAGTACTCTGTCAAGTATGTAAGATATTAAATATGTTTGAGGAGGTCAAAATAATAGATGAGAAATTTTAATTTACTACCAGTAAGTGTTGCAGATCTTCATATCTACTGGATATGCACCCCACTAAGATCTTAAGAACACTTCTCTATTCCTTATCTAGTGCTGTATTTTCCTATCCTGCACCATTTGACCATGAGACTTCTTTTGCCTAGGACTACCCCAGATAAGGTCAGTTTCTTCTGTTAAACAATTTTTAACAAGATTTGACTCCCATAATTTAGTTGTAATTTGACATTTATTTTCTCAAGTCTTTTATGTATATCACTTTACTTCAATAAACTGTATTGTGCTTGAAGGCTGGGGCTGTATCTTCAGTGCCAAACTTTGTGTGTGCCTTAGACTAGAAACTCAGCAAGTATTTATTTCATGAATGAATTATTGGACACTGCAATTTTCCTAGTCTGAGAATCATTTGCTATTGCCCGTATCCTTAAAAGCTTTTAACATCTTCTTTGTGCTGTCCATATTGGGTATATTTGTGCTGTATAGAAATTTAGAAAAATAATTAACATCCTGAAAGATACTAAGTTTCTAAAGGGAAGAAATTTTGCCTCACTTATGAAATTAAAAATTGATTTAAAATGAATTTATGGATTTGTATTAATCTGAGCTCAATGAAATTTTTCATATTTGCCGCAAATTGACTTGTAATTCATTCCAAAGACAGTGGATAATAACAAATTTTGGTAATAATTCTGTCCTCATGAATTATCAGCAACTGTATTTTCATAGGGACAAAGAACAAGTGAATTTGTGCAATAAATAGAGAGCAACCATTTCTATGACTGAATAAATGTGTATGCATTCTTGAAAAAATGATTTTCACTTTCTTGGTAAAGAAAAAACTGGACAACTTTTTTGAGGTTAAATAGGAGGGAGATAGTATGGGTTTTGATAAATTATAAGACATACAAGAAGGCAGAAAACCTAATACATAGTGACAAATTCCAAGTTCTGGAAGTACTTCTGTGTAAGTGGAGCATATGTTATCCATCAAAGAGGGAATGGAAAGGGAAATTAGAGGAGTGAAAATTAGATGATGTACAAACATAAAGTATTCAGTAATTCACCTGAAGTCAAATTCTAAAAAAGGAAGATATCAAAGATAACATTTATGCCAAATAAGAATGTGTCATTTTTACTAATTTTGTGTATGTTCCAGTGGCATTAATTACTTTATATTATGTTACCTTAATTGCATTCATAATGTATGGCTACCATCATCTCCACACATTACCAAAGTTTTGCTTACCCCAAACAGAATTTCTGCAATCATTAGGCAATACCACCCCATTCCTCCCTCCCATAGCCACTGGTAACTTCTAACCTTCTATCTACCTCTACTGATTTGCTTATTCTAAATATTTAATATAAATTGAATCACACAATATTTGTACTTGTGTACCTTTCTTAATTCACTTCGCATAATGTTTCAAGGGCTCATCCCTGTCATAGTGTGTATTAGAACTAACTTCATTCCTCTTCTCATCTGAAAAATATTGCATTTTATGTGTATACCACGTTTTGTTTATCCATTAATCTGTGGATGGACGCTTGTTATTTCCACCTTTTGGCTATTGTGAATAATGTCAATATGAACTTCGGTGTACTCATTCTGCTTGTGTCCCTGTTTCCAATTACTTTGAGCATATATTTAGGGGTGGAATTCCAGGGTAATATGCTAATACTGTGTTTAACTTTTTGAGGGACACTAAATTGCTTTCCACAGCAGCTGCACCATGTTACAATCCCATCAACAATGCAGGAGGGTTATGGTTAATCAGCCTGTTTTATTCATGGATTGAATTAAGTTCTCCAAAAAGATAATGGTGAAATCCTAACCGCAGTACCTCAAGATGTGGTATTATTTGTAAATGGGGTCATGACAGCTGGAATTAGGCAAGTTACAATAATGTCATATTGGAGTATATGGGTATGTCAACTCATAAACCAGTACGACTGGTGTTCTTACATGAGGAAATTTGGACACAAGACAGCTAGAGAGTAGAACCTCAAGTGAGAAATGAAGCACAGAATGTTATGGATTTCTGGTAAGCCATTGCCAGAGGCTAGAAGAGTCATGGAACAGATTCTTTATCCAAGGAAACATGGCCCTGTTAACACCTTGTTTTCAGACTTATAACATCCAGCAATTTGAAACAATAAATTTCTGTTGTTTAAGCCACTCTATTACTGTTTTCTTGTTTTGTTTATGACCTTAGGAGGAAAATTTCAGTCTTTCACCATTAAATACCAAGATAGCTGTGAATTTTTACAAACATCTTTTTTATATTCGAATTTCCTTCAATTTCTACTTTATGGCATGGTTTTAACATGAAAAGGTGTTGAATTTTGTCAAATGCCTTTCCTAAGTCTAGTGAGGTGATCAATATAGATCATGGTGCTCTATATTAATTTAATATCTTATGTTGCATTTCTGGGATAAATTCAACTTCTTCATAGTGAATAAACCTTTTAATGTGCTACATATTTGGTATGACAGTATTTGGTTGAAGATTTTTGCGTCCATATTCCTAACAGAAATGCATCTACAGTTTTTACTTCTATTTCTATATGACTTTAGTATAATACTAATGCTGGACTTCTGGAATGAGCTAGGAAATGTTACTTTGTTCTTTAATTTTTTGAGGGTGTTTATTACGTATTACTCTTAATTTCTTTTAAGTTATTGATAAAATTCACCTGATACCATCTGTTCCTAGACTTTATTATTAATTTATTACTAATTTTGGGCAGAGGGATTTGAGTACTGATTCAATCTCTTTACTTGTTATAGATCCTTTGAGATTTTCTCTATATTCTTGAGTGAAGTAATTTGTATGTTTCCAGGAATTTATCCATTTTACCTAGATTATCTAATTTGATGGTGTATTCTCTTATCCTCTTTTTATTTCTGTGAGATAAGTAATGAGGTTTCCACTTACATTTTTGATTTTAATTATTTTTACCTTCATTTTGTCAGTATAATAAATATTTGTCAATTTTGTTCAACTTATCAAAGAACTAATTTTGTTATCATTGATTTTTTCTGTTTTTTTTTCTATCTCTATTTCATTCATTCCTATTATAATCCTATGTATTTTCTTCCTTCCACTAACTTTTGGATTAGTTTGATTTTCTTTTTCTAAATCTTCAAAATGTGTAGTTAAACTTTTGAGAAATTTATTTTTTAGTGTAGCATCCCATAGTTTTAGTATGTTTTGGTTTTGCTTTCATTCATCTCAAAGAAGTTTCCAGTATTCTTTCTGTTATTGATTTCCAGTCTCATTCTATTGTACTGAAAATATTTTGTAAGATTTCATTATTTAAAATTTATTGAGACTTATTTTTTGACCTAATATACAGTCTATACTTGTGAGTTAACCATGTGCACTTGAAAAGAGTGTGTTTCCTGCTGTTGTTCGGTGCAGCACTGTGTATATGTGTTAGACCTATTTGGTTTATAGTGAAGGTCAAATCTATCTCCTCAACTTTCAGTCTAGATATTTTATTCATTATTAGAAGTCACATATTAAAGTATCCAATGATTATTGTAGAACTATTTTACCCTTAATATCTGTCAATGTTCTCTTCATATATCTCAGGATATATATATATAGATAGATATAGATATAGATAGATAGATAGATAGATAGATATAATTGCTATACCTTTTTGTGTTTGTGACAAGTTTACCAACATATAATTTCTTATTTTATCTCTTTTAATAGCTTTTAATTTAAAGGTTATTTTGTATGCCAATAGCATACCACCTAGCCCTTTTATTGGTTACATTGAATTCTGTTGAACTGGTTGCATTGAATATGGTTTCTATCTTTTCATTTTCAACCTATTTGTGTCTTTGAATTTAGGGACAATTTCTTACAAACAGTAAACAGTTAGCCATGCTTTTCTATCCATTCTAGCAATCTCTACTTTGATCAGTAGGTTTAATCCATTTACATTTAAACTAATTGCTAATAAATTAGGTCTGACTTCTGCCACCTCATAATTTTTTTAGTATGACATAAATTTTTTGTCCCTTATTTCCTCCATTAATTTTTCTTTTGTTAATCCCTTCTCATTTCATTTTGTGTGCATATTTAGTATTTTTTAGCATTGTATTTTTCTAACCTTTGTTCCATGTTTTTTGCCCCAATTTTATTTTATCCTTTCTATGTACAAAACTATAGACCAAGAATTTTTATATATTTGAATTTTAAATCATGTAAGAAATAAAAAACAGTGTTACAAAGCATAATTGCCAAAGTACTGGTGTTTATATTTACCCATGTATTTCTTCTACTAGAGAACTTTATTGATTCACACAGCTTCAAATAACTGTCTACTGTCCTTTTCTTTCAAGTTGACTCTCTTAAGGATTTCTTTTAGGACAAGTATATTTGTAATAAACTCTCTTAGCTTTTGCTGATCTGAGAAGTTCTTAATCTCTTTCAATTGGAAGGAGAGTTTTGACAGATACAGAATTTTGTTTGACTTCTTTTTTGCTTTAATACCATAAATCTATCACTCCACTGCCTTCCATACTCTCTGATTTCTGATGAGAACTTGGATGTTAATCTTATTTAGGTTCCCATGAATGTGTAAAGCTGTTTCACTCTTACTCTATTCAGGATACTACTTACATTTCTTGGTATTGAAAATTTGAGTATAATGTGTCTTTGCATGGATCTCTTTGAGTCTATACTGCTTGGAGTTCATTGAATATCCTGGATGTGTATATTCATGGCTTTCATCACATTTGAGAAGTTTTCAGACATTATTTCCAAATATGTATGTATATTATTTTGTGTATCTACCCTTTCTCTCTGTCTTCTTTTGGAACTCCTAGGAAACATGTGTAGGTACTTTTAATGGTGTCCCACAAATCTCTCAGGTTTTGTTTATTTGACTTTACTCTTTTACGTTCTGCTCCGTAAGATTTCAATGATAGTATCTTCAATTCAACTGATCTTTTCTTCTGCCTGTTCATATATCCTGTAGAAAGTTTTTATGTAACTTTTAAGTCAGTTATTGTGCTTTTCAACTCTAAAATTTGTGTTTGCTTCCCCTTTATAGTTTCAGTAACTTTATTGTAATTCTCATTTTGTTTATACATAATTTTCTGAATTCCTTAATTTTCTGCAAAGTTTTCTTCAGTGCATTGATTCTATTTAAGAGAGTTGATCTAACATCTGTGATTAATAATTCAATAACTGGACCATCAAAGCAATAGTTTTTGTTGAAAAAAATGTTCCCTTGTGACTGGCTCACTCTTCACTGTGTCATATATATTTTGTAACTTTTTATTAAAAGGTAGACATTCTCAGTAACTTTCTTATAAGACTGGAACTCTTGTTCTCCTATTCTTCAAAGATTGATAAACTTTTTACTTGTTGGTGGCTATAGCCATTCATTTATGACTTTTCCTAAAGCATTTTGCAGGGTGTAAATTCTGTTTTTTATGTATGTCACTGAAGTTTATATTCTAATATTTCAGTCGTCAGTGACTCAGCTGATATAAATTTCATCAATTCAAAATAATCAGGTGTATCTCTTTTTGAATTTTCTAGTGGATGGTTGCTGCAGCCTCTGCTCTTGTCCCTCTGGATCAGCCATGTGGACTTAATATGCAACCTCAAGTTTTTGAAAGGGGAATTTTCCTCTCTCTGCCCCAGTACCAGTCATGGTTCTTAGAATGCACATTGTTGTTCCCATTCTGCCTCTTTGGATTTCAGGGATGGAGTATGGCCAGTGACTCATGCCCACCCTCACTTATGAAAGCTCAAATGCTTGGCTTCCTCTCCCTTTCTCCAAGTTCCTGTGACTGTTTATATTGCCCAGTCAGGTTTCAGAGTTGCAAATTAATAATTTCAATAACTTTTTTCCAGCTAATTTTACTGTTTTCTTGGCAGGGAGTCACTCTAGGAACTTTTTCATCTGTCATTTCACATAAAATCAACACTTCATATGGAATTTTTACTATACTTTATGTTTTTTGAATATTAGTGATTTAGTCAACTCTTGCCTTCTTTGAGGAGTCTAAAGTACTTAGAAAAGCTATTCAAACTGCAGGCATTATATATTCCAAAGTTTTTCATAACACTTGTGGGTTTTGAGATATATATACATATATGTTAAATTATTCTTTGTTTATGTATCTGAAAGGAAGTCACTTAGCATTTTCTTCCATTTCAAAGGTCAGTTTTGTTCATTAAATAACCTATAATTTTGGATTTCATTAAATGTATATCTGACATACATTGTTTCTCTCTGTGTATTTATCTATACATATATATGCATAGATATATTTGATATGTGCAATGTGTGTGTATATATACATGATATAATATAATATAATATAATATAATATAATATAATATAATATAATATAATTTTTCTATGTCAAATACCACAAACTGTTTGCCTTAAAAATAAGACTTTATTGTTTCTCATTTTGTAGTTGAGAAATCCAAAATCAATGTGTTGGAAGGTTCATGGTTTTTCCAAAATCTGTGTCATTCTGATGGTACCTTGCCATGATCCATAGTCTGCATTTGTCACATAGTGATCTGTCTTCTTTGCCCTCCCCTGCCTTATATTCATTGATTGTGTCTTATTCCCTCTGCCTATATGAACTTGTAGGAATAAGTTTCACCCTGATTCAATTTGTCCTCACCTTATTTATAACTCTAAAGATAACATTCACAAATCAGTTCACATGCACAAAATCAGGAGCTAAGTCCTGAACATGTCTTGAGAGTGGCTTGAGTCAATCCCCAGCAACATATCTATCATCTCTATCAGTATGTCTTTCTATATTTCTACCCATCTCTACCTCTATATCTATCTGTATTCTAACTATCCATCTATCATCTCTCTAAATTTCTATTTCCCTTCTTATCTATCTCTCTCATATATTTATAAATGGATCTCTTCTAAGTTTCAATAGTCCCTTCCACTCTTCCACTTATCTATTTCTCTCACAAAACCATGCTCATTTGATTACAATATATTTCTGTCAAGAACTAAACCTACCAAATCATAATCTCATTAGTACTTTAAATATATTCAGAGTTATTTTCACTTATATTTTTCATTATAGGTTCCCAAGGATTTCCTTGTGGGAAGGCAGCCCACTCCAAGAAGTGGCTCCATTCCTTGCCAATCACTGCATTTATTCTCTCCAATATCCACAGAAGACCTTTCCAGTTACTAAGTTTTCTCTTGTGTGTGTGTGTGTGCATGTGTGTGTGTGGTGCACTATGTGTATGTGTTTTTGTGTGTTGGAGGCAGCACACTGACAAAATATTATAAGAAATCCATGTTCTTTATTTACTTTCTTATTAATTTTATCCCTTAACCATTTTCATCTAATGAATTATTGTCCTTTTACTATAAATGTAGAAATCATAGATGTTATCACACATAATTTTAGAATCTATTCAGTCCAGTATTTAGTGACATTTTTCCAACATTAACAAAAGGTAGGCCAACAAATCATAGAAAACAATGCCATATTTCTCCTTGGTATATTTATTGTATTATGTGGTTTAACTTTATTTTACTTAAGTTTTCATAGATCTCTCCTACTGGAATATTTATGTTATATTGGGTTCTTGGATTTAACTTTCATTTCCTTCACCTAATTTCCTTTTAAACAAGTATGAGCTTATTGTTTTCATATATCTTTTACAAGAACATCTAGAGGCATAAGCCTGTTGTTGTTCATCAGGTTGATTATGCCAGAGCCAAAATAAATATATATTTATTTTAAAATTTAGTGTCTCTGAGCTCTATGAGCACATCATAGGAAAACAGTACACATCTATTTTAAATATTTGTTGTCTTAGAATTGTAAGATAGCTGTCACATCTCCATATCTGATCCGCTTTCAGATACTGCAGAATAAAATCTTTCAATTTCTATCATCTTGTTAATATCATTTATTTATATATTATAAATGTCTTTAGTTATGGATATGAGTCAGTTTATCATAACAGAAGAGAAGAAAATGATTGGAAAATCATTAAATATCATAGAGATTGCTGCAGAAGCTTTCTGCAGAATATGCAGTGCATGTCCAGGTTGGATGGATTTCTAGGACCTCAAGTCTTGATCTGTTACCAGGCTGAGCCTTGGGTGAGAGTCAGGAGTGAATATCTCTTCTTTGACAGCTTCTATCTATATTCCATTTTTCTCATCTTTTATTGATATTTTTCTTCTTTGTACTTTTTACCACCACATATTTCTGGTAAAACAAATTAAGCTGCTCTTCTATTTACTTACTGGTGTTTCACATCTATTCTTTATTTTTTACTGTTTTTTTATAGGTTTAATATCACTTGACAGTGACACATTTACAAATCCAAAACTCTTTAATTTTACATCTATTTCCATTTTAATATCAGACACAATTTATTTAATTTGTAAAATGTGATCAGAAATATCAGAGTTTAAAAAAATGTTTCATTTGTCTTGATTGGGTTTCATTTTGTTTTGATTATTTGTAAGTCTTCTCTTTCTTGTAGAAACTCAATCACTTGAAGCCATAAGAGAATAGAAAACTAATAGTTCATGTATTGGGAATAAAGACAATTTTCCACAATACCACCTGTGAAAATTTGGATGTGTTTTGATCCCCCAAATGCCATGTTCTTTAATGCAATCATGTAGGGGCAGAAGTGCTAGTGTTGATTAAGTTGGAATATTTGTATTAGGCTGTTTCCATGGAGATGTGGCCCACCCAACTGAGGGTAATACCTGTGATTAGATTATTTCCACGGATTGTGGCCCTGCTAATTCAGTGTGTGTCTTCATTAGTTTACTGGAGCCTATGAAAGCTCACAAACAGAAGGTCATCAGAGCAGAGCAGCTTCAAGCTTAGAGAGAAATTTTGAAGATGGCCATTGAAAGCTGACGCTGGCATTTTGGAGAATGTCATTTTGAAATGCATCCTGGGAGGAAGCAGACACCAGTCATGTAACTTCCCAGGTAACAGAGGCTTTCCTGATGCCAATCCCTTTCTCCAATGAAGGTGCCTTATTGTTGATGCCTTACCTTGGATGCTTTATGGCCTTAAAACTGTAACTTTTTGAACAATAAGCCCCATTTATAAAAAACAATTCATTTATGGTGTTTTGCAGAATGGCAGCACTAGCAAACTGGAACACTGCCTTAGCAATCTGAAATCATCTGGGTTATCTATTCACATACCCTTACTTTCAACTAGCCACCCATGCTATAGCCAATCACCTATGACACCCAGCATTCTGAACCTATCCACTCTTATGAATGCCTAGAGAGAAAAAGTTAGCAGCCAGGAAGTGGCTAATCTTTCCTTCCCTGTGAAAACAGGCAGGCAAAATAATCAGATCAAAATATTTTCCTTACTTATTCTAATATGGTTTCCTGCTGGCAGATTCTAGGGGAATGACAAATAAAGGTCCTAGCTATGAAATATGTTCAAAAGTTACTTGACTTCTTTAGGTAGCTTATGAAGTGCAAGCATGGAATTAACATATCCATGGGCATGGCTTACTGAAACATGTCAATGACATCTATACAAATTTTCTAGTATGAAATAGAGGTATTTCCTGTCCAAAATAACAACCTTTGTGTCAAGCAATCCTCTCAGATAAGAGCTGGAGAACTTGCTTTTTGCATATTAAAGTGATTAAGAAGTTCAGGGGATCTGAACAAATGGTTTCAGGTTTCATGCTATTTTGCATCGAGTCATCTGCATTCTCTGTACCACTAATAAAATTTGACAATGCCTAAGATCTCTGATTCCTGTGAGTTCAATTTTTTTCTATTTCAGTGCCAAAGTGGAATTCTGCATCCCATGGAAAGTTTGAAGCATACTCCTGTTTCTGACTTGGTTTATGAAAAAACACAGTGATGTATGGTGGAGATGGCTATATAATTGCTCCCTGAAATCTGTAATAATTCCTTCTTACTTATGGCCCATTTTTTTTATTGAAAGCAAAAACTTTGAATAAGAATTCGGCCACAAAATGTGAGAAAGAATATCCTTTAATTTGTGGTTGAGTGAATATGGAATCAGGACTTTTATAAACTCCCAGTTTTGCTGAAGATCATCAGCAAGTGAAGGATGTGAAATAGAATTTGGGATGTGGGTGGAAAAGAATTTTCTGTGTTGCATAGTCCTGTCTTTTCAGCTGTCTCCTTAGAGAAGAAAGGGGTCAGATAATAGGGCTATATCAATATTTTTGTTCTGGAAGGCTATTAATTTGAGATTCTCCTTGAATCTCTACAATTCATTGAAGGATTTAAAACTGTGAAGAGGCAGTATAATTTAAATTAGATAATTTAGACTAAACAAAATAAGAAATGACAGTATGAAATGAAGAAGACTACACTATTCCTGACTTGCTAGAAAAGTAATCCTAATGTCTTATAGACTGCCAAATTATACTGACTTGTATGGTATTTGAGGGCTTAACAAAGCCATTTCCAAACCCTGAGAAAATTACTCCAACTAAAGCTATAACTGCAAATATTTTCATGCATCTAAATTCTACAAAGATTTAATTAATTTTAGGGACAGATGATTTTTAACCATACAAATATTTTAAAAATCAATTTTAATGGGGAAAGCTACAAGTTACAAATCACCACCACAATATTTTTATTTAACTGTAATTCTATGAATTTGTTCATTATTGTCATTGTAAATTAGTTGAATAGGTTAGAAGAGTTAAAATATCTTCTCTAAATTTTCTGTTTTTTCCTTTAATGTATTTAAATTTTACTATACCTGTTTGTTTATGTGTATGTGTATATGTGTATTTGTAAGCACATAGGTACACATGTGTCCATTCAAGCATTCATGAACACCAGTACTGGAACTTATATTTTTAAAGCTGTAAAAGAACAGACAGAAATGGCCTTGACTCACCTGCCATTATGGTATTGTATAAAGAAATTAGAATGGGTTGAATATAGAACTGTGTTTTACTGGCATGGCAATATCCTACCTAGATTTTACAGCTGGAAAAGGCTCTCTGTTTCCTCTGAGTGGAAGTAACCTTGAGAATAGTGAAGATAAGCAAATAAAGTATGAGTCTGCAGAAAAAGTGGTGTGAGAGCCAAGAGAACTTCTACTGCATAAATGGCCACAACATAGACCCAACCACTAGCTGGACACAAAGGAGAGGATGCATTTTATTGGTGGAATGTAAAGGGCTGCAGATCACCACATACCTATCATTTGCCATCACAGAGAGAGAAGGGGCCTATCCATTGACAAATAGGTAAAGCTCCAATCTTTTCCCTTATTCAGATAATCAGATTTTCCAATTATATATATGCTTAATATTTTTTTTATTTTTTATGAATTATGCCATACAGTTTTCATTTATCATTATTAAATCAGGTATGTCCCTCACACTAGATAAAAATTTTGTCAATTTTTCACAATGGGTAAAGCTTCATTACTCAAAAGAAATGAAGATGGAGAGCTGAGTAAGGCAGCTTGAAAAAAAATGGTCTGTCTATCCTACAAGAAGTCCATGACCCATCTGTTATAATCTCTGAGATTATAACAGATGTCACCAAAGGCCAAGTTACTAAGGAAGAAACACATGAGGGAATGGAGGTGAGTCATAGCTAATAACCAAGATGATGGGCATTTTACCTGGTATGGTGAAAAATATACAGAGAACAAGCAGGGCCAGAAGTTACTGCTCTATGAGCTGTAAAGTTCCAGAAGAACAGATTCACTGAAGACTGTAAAATTCCTATTTTCTAATCTTCCCAAGACATCTAGAAGGACATATTAAATTTGTAGACTAGTAGTTTCAAGCCTCTTATTCAAAAGAATATATGTATGTTTGTGCATGTGTTTGTGTTTGTGTCAGTGTATAGTAAGTCACCATCAATGTCCCCACTTGCTCTGATTCTTGTCAATTACATCTGGTGTTTATGATATTCATATCTAGGGTTTATAAATATTCACATAGACAATCTTATTATACAAATCTCAATATCTTTGAAGAATAATCATTTCTTCTTTTAAAGTAAAGCATAATTACTTGAATAACAGCTATTTTTTATTATGACAATTATATTCAATTTTCCATAGCAATCATATACATATTAGGCTTTATATATTCAATTTATTTATTAATTTTAGAGTCATAGTATTTAATCTGACCAATTAGAAGAATTTAACATTAATGAGTAATTATCCTCCCAAGCAGAATTTTATAACCATGTTGTCAGAACCCCTTGTTCACCTTTATTTCCCCTGTTAGAACTTACTTTGCTTATTGAATATAACAAATCTGCCTATTTTTGTCATTTTAGATTTTCCTTTTGGTCCCATGCTAATCACTTGACAGATGGTCTGGGTAGCATTGCAAGTCATCTGATTCCAATGCTTATGTATTGAGCTTGAAACTCTTTCCTCAAAGCAGCTCATACACAATGCCATTCTCTGGAGGAGAGACCAGTATCTTCCATACCTATCCAAATCCTTTATATAGTATTTTGCTTCTCCACAGCCCATGACTGAACTCCCATTTTAAGTTGTCTAGGAAAGTTATTGTGGGACAAGAAATACCATGTATTCTTCTTCATGTGGATTCCTCCCTCATTATTTGGCATCTACAAACTTAAGCATTAATCTTTTCCCTTATTCAATAATCAGATTTTCCAATTATATATATGCTTAATATTTTTTTTTACTTTTTATGAATTATGCCATACATTTTTCATTTATCATTGTTAAATCAGGTATGTCCCTCACACTAGATAATTTTTTTGTCAAAATAAAGTTTAATAAATTATTGTCTGCATTTTTTGTGTATTGAAATTATTATGCTTAAAAATAAATAACCATATGAAATTCTACTTTTATCTCTGGACAGTGGGTAAAGCTGAGAAAATATTTTCCCTTGGTATCTTTCTGACTATGATGACTTACTTTTGGAATGTATTTTTCTCTTGTTCTTGATGTCCTATTTCTTCCTCCTAAATCCTTTTCTCAAAATTATGTAAATTTATTAACATCTAGGAAAGTTATAACAATTACTATAGACATCATCAGCTGGCTCATAGTTTTCTTCTCTATCACCATTCCTAGTAATGATTTATATAGACTCAAAGATCATTGAACATCCCTGTCTCACAGGATGATCCTTGACCTTTTAAACACCTGTGATCTATATGTAGTTTCCAATTCGGAAATGCATTCCAGGGTGAAAGGGTTAAGCTTTTCACCACTTACAATTTCCTTATCTCCCAAATTTTAAAGTTAATATGTCCCTTATTCTTCTTGTATATCTAGCCCTATTTTCTAAATTTTCTTCATTTATGCTTTGGTCTTAACATGAGCTCAAATCTAATCTCTTTGATCAAAACCTGTCTTTGACACAGGAGAAAGAGGTTTGAAGAAAAGTGTAGAAATGAAGATTATCAGGGAGGGTAAAAAGAGAGAGGAAAAAATAAGAAGTGACATATAAAATCCAAAAGACAAAATGATAGAAGAAAGTACTGCCCTTACAGTAATAACACTAAATGTTAATGGATGAAACTCCCCAATAAAAGGACACAGACTGGCAGAATGGATTACAAAACAGAACCCATCTATATGTTGTCTACAAGAAACTCACCCTAGACACAAGGGAAAAAATAGGCTGAAAGTGAAAAGCTGGAAAAAGATATTTCATGCAAACAGCAACCATAAAAAAGTGAAAGTAGCTATATTAATATCTAAGTAGGCTTCAAAATAAAACAATTAAAAAAGGCAAATAAGGACACTACAGTTTAATAAAGGGGTCAGTTCATCAAGAAAACATAAAAATCATAAATATTGTTGCACCAAGCCAGAAGGCCTCAAAATTCATGAGGTAAATACTAAGAACACTGAAAGGAGAAGTAGATAATTCCACAATAATAGTTGGAGATTTCAATACACCACTCTCATCAATGGATAGAAATCCAGACAGAGGATCAAGGAAATGGAGATGTTTAATTGTATGATAAATGAACTTGACAGATGTTCACATGGCTTCACATGTGAATTCTACCAAGCATTCAAGATAGAATGAATATGAATCCTTCTCAAATTCTTCAAAAAATTGAAGAGGATGGAAAGCAACCCAACTCATTCTATGAAGCCAACATCAGCCTAACACCAATATCAGAGAAAAATACCACAAAAAAAGAAAAAGAAAATTATAGACCAATCTCTTTAATGAATATAGATGCAAATATCAGCAACAAAATACAAGCAAATAGAATCCAGCAGCATATTAAAAGAATTATGCACCATGAACAAGTGGGGTTTATTCCAGGTATGCAAGGTTGATTCAACACAAGAAAATCTATTAATGTAATACACCACATCAACAAATCAAAGAAAAAGAAACACATGGTCATCTTGATCAATGCAGAAAAGGCATTTGACAAAATTCAACATCATTTTTTGATGAAAGCTCTTCATAAGACAGGAATAGAAGGGAACTTTCTCAATATGCTAAAGGCCATATATGAAAAACCCACAGCTAACATCATGCTCAATGGGGAGAGACTGAAAGCTTTCCCTCTAAGATCAAGAACAAGACAGGGATGCCCACTGTAACCATTGTAACTCAACATTGTGCTGAAAGTTCTAGCTGAGCAATTAGGCAAGAAAAAGGAATGAAAGGCATCCAAATTGGAGAGGAAGAAGTAAAACTTTCACTGTTTGCAGATGACATGATTCTCTATGTAGAAAACCTAGAAAAATCTACAGCAAAGTTATTAGAGCTAATCAATGGATACAGCAAAGTGACAGGCCACAAGATCAAATGCAAAAATCCACAGAGTTCGTCTACACAAGTAATGTGCAACAAGAGGAAGAAATTTTTAAAAAATCCATTTACAATAGCAACCAAATGAATCAAGTATTTAAGAATAAACTTCATGAAGGCCACAAAAGACCTATACAAACAAAACTACAAGAAACTGCTAAAAGAAATCAAACAGAACATTAAAAATGGAAGAATGTACCATATTAATGAATTGGAAGACTACATTTAATTAAGATGTCAACTTTACCTAAACTGATTTATAGATTCAATGCAATACCAATTAAAATCCAAAAAACTTACTTTGCAGAAATAGAAACCTCTGCAACAAATGGTGTTTGGAGAATTGGATATCCATTTTCAAAAGAATGAAAGAGGACTCCTACCTCACATTTTATGCAAAATTTAACTCATAGTGGATCAAATACCTAAACATAAGTGGTAAGGTCATAAGACTCTTAGAAGAAAATGTAGGACAATATCTTAAAGATCTTGTGATAGGAGGTGGTTTCCTAGACCTTACACCCAAGGCACGAGCAACCAAAGAACAAATAGACAAATGGGATCTCCTCAAAATCAAACACTTTTACATGAAAGAGCTTTGTTAAAAAAGTAAAAAGGCAGCCTACACAATGGGAGACAATATTTGGAAACCACATATCAGAAAAGGGTTTAATATCCCGATATATAAAGCAAACCTACAACTCAAGAAAAGAAAGGCAAACAACCCAATTTAAAAATGGGCAAAAGACATGGATAGACACTTTTCTGAAGAGGAAATGCAAGTGGCTCAAAAACATATGAAAAAATATTCAACTTCACTGGCTGTTAGGGAAATGAAAATCAAAACCACAATGAAATATCACCTCGCACCTACAAGAATTGCCATTATCCAGAAAAACAGAAAATTGCCAGTGTGGAGAGGATGTGGAGAGAGAGGCACACTTGTTCATTGCTGGTGAGGTTGTAGAATCATGCAACCACTCTGGAAGACAGTGTGGCTGTTCCTCATTAGCTAAGTATAGATCTGCTGTATGACCCAGCTATTCCATTGCTAAGTATATACTCAAAGGAACTGAAAGTAAGACAAAAACAGACATTTGTAAACCAATGTTTATTGTGGCATTATTCATGATTGCCAAGAGATGGAATTCACCCAAATGTTCCTCAATGGATGAGTGGATAAACAAACTGTGGTACATACACTTGATGGAATATTATGCAGCTGTAAGACAGAATAAATGGAGCATATAATAATGTGGATGAACCTTGAGGACATTATATTGAATGAAGTTAGCCAGAAACAAAAGGGCTAATACTGTATGACCTCTCTAATATGAACTAATATTAGTAAGCAAATTTTGAGATGTTATCAGGAAATAGAAAGAGGGTAGAGATCAGGCATTTGATGGTGAAGGACTACAAATTGTTCAGCAGGATTAATTGCATATATCCAGAAATAGATAGCATAATACTGTGTGATGGTAGCACAATATTGTAAGTACACTGAACAAAAATGTCTGTGAGTAAGGCTGAAAGAGGTGGAATAGGGGTATATATGACACCAGAGTTAAAGATAGATGATGAAGACTGGGACTGTATAACTTGGCAAAAACTGGAATGGCCAATGACTGTTACTAAATGTAGAAATATAAAAATATTCTCACATGTGGGAGAACAAATGAATGTCAACCAAGCAAAGTGTTGAAAAAGGGATGGTATTTGGGAAAAAAACATTATCAGAGCAAACTGAAGTCTATGGTCAACAGTAATATAATATGCTTCCATTAAATGTAACAAAGGCAATGTAGAAAAGTTATATGTGTATGAGAGGGGGATGTAAGGGAGGGATATGGAATTTTTGGTAGTGGTGTTGTTTTCTGTCCTTACTAATGTATTGTTTTACAAAAAAAAAATAAAAAACCTGTCTTTATGTCTGGCTGACAACATTGAGTTCTCTGTTCAGAACATTTATAGAATTCTCTCATATCTCCTGTCCCTTCATTTCTTCTCCAAAACTCCAACTCTGCATCAGCCTACTAGTCACCTTCTTGTATCTATACTAATACATCTCAACAGTGCTGGAGTATACACAATGTGCACTTCATTCTGCTACAGTGTTTTGAAACTCAACCTCATTGTAATCCTCATTTACCATACAAAAATCATCTCACTCTGATAGCCATCAACTTTAATGAATCAACTTGCATCTCATTTTGCCAAATACCAGGCATCTCAGGATGAACCCTGCATTAAGTGGGTATATTACATGTACCCATGCATGCATCCCTTTGAGGTACATGCCACCATTCATTTGGTTTCCCTCAGCTGCAGGTATCATCAGATATACCATTTTTTATTCCCATAATTACTACGCAGTAGACTTTTCACAGCAAACATTAAAATTTATTTTTACTTTCCGTTTCATGTGGACAGTAATATGGACAGTAATATCTTGAGGATAGGATTTTCATTAATTATATTGCATCCTTAGTATATATAGGGCACATAACTCATGCAAAATAAAATAATGCCAGAAAACTATAAGCAAATGAAGAATTCAGGAGAAACACTGGTTTTACTTATCTTTCAATTTCTGAAATAAAATTATATAAATTTGGGATATATTTCCTGTGATATTTTCTCATTTACAGTACATCAGGTTAATTCCAAGATTTTAATTATCAAACATGAACTTTCAAATTTTTCTCTCTGCTGTTGAAATATTTAATATTTTACACAGACAAATAACTCTTATGAAATAGAGAAAAGATATTTATCACTACATACACTTTTCTTTCAGACCTTTTGTCACCTACAAATTTCCTCCACAACCAATAATATTTTGTCACAAGAAGATACATTGGTTCAGATTCCTTTTCAAGAGCAAAAAAGAGGAGGAAATGAGAAATAGATAAATGTGTTCCTTTCTATAGACTATAACAGCTTGTCCAAGTGGGTATGTTTAAATTCTTTTTGTTTTTAGTAGTAGAAAGGTAGAGGCCTTTAGCTTAATATTCCAAATTGCAGAATTCTGAATTCTTCTTCTAATAATTTTTATCTTATCTGTGAATTAGTTTCTCCCTTATTTTGAGGGTTCTTTTATCATCACTGAATGAAATACTGCATAGAAGGAGGAAGAATGAAAGAAAGCCAATGAAATTTCTAAGACAAATTTTTTTTTCTTTCATAGGATAATATTGTTCAAGGGAATGAAGGATAGGAAAAGATGAGAAACTGAAACCAATAGACCCTGACCCTATCTATTGCATCTCCACAATGTTCTTGGTGACAAATTAGCCCTCAAGATAAAGAGTAATTCAGTGATAAAAGCACAAACCAGAATAAGATAAATTTTGTTTCAAATCTTTATTTGTAAATAGTTACTTGACCTTGTACATGGTATTTTATCTTTAAATAACTTAGTATTCCTCATCTATAAAAAGGACAAATAATATCTACCTAATGAAGTTGTTATGAGAATTACACTTTCAGATTTAAAATGTGAGTATTTTTCCTTCTCACAGCATTTTACCTGATGCCCTTGGTTAATTACAGATTAATGGCTGAGATGACTGAGTGGGGCCACACAAATGAAAGCCATATGAGTAGTTTCTGAAATGAGATTTTCTACTGCAAATTGACTAAATAGATTTATATACATGTACATATATAATGTAATTTTTTATTTGTAATTTTTAATCATGCATGACCTAATCCTCAGAGCTATGTAATTTAGTCTGAAACCTACACCTAAATCAATGACTATTAATGCAAGATTATAAACACTTGTTCATTTACATGAATCCAGACTCATTTATCTACTACACTGAAATATAAAATTTAATGACATCATTTTTTGTTTTTTTTACAAAGGCTGTTTTTTAAAAAGAAACATTCACATTACACACATACTAAAGCAACATTAAAATGTACTCCTATATTCAACCAAGGGAAGAAAAGAAAAAATATATGAAAATAACCCACTTTCTCATACTCCAAATATGTGGGCACTCAGTAATGAAGTTACACTAATACAGAAAAGCAAGTTGTCACTTGAGTACTGAGAAAATCAGTAATCTTGAGGCCAATTCCGATTTGTGACAAATATTGAGCAAAATCCAGAAATTTATGTTGCATTTCACTGCCCTAAATTGGTATGCAATATCCAGCAATGACTGCTCTCAGTCACAATGTGAAGAGGCTTACAGGTGTGCACTGAGTTACTCCCAAAACTGTTCACCCTGCCCTCCACCCTGTCTCTGCACCAAAGTTCCAAAAATCTGAGTTAAAACTATTGCAAATTAAAAACCATTTAAAACTGCAATGAAAAAAAGTCTTTAAAATAACTGCCAAAAAAAGGAAAGGAAAAAACCCAAACTGCTCACCAAGCTCATAACACATCTTTCAAGATACCTAGAGAAAACTAACTTACTGTATCATAAGTGCACAAGGCACATATTAAGTAATTAAGTAAATACACACTAATTCTGGGTAAGTATTAGACATTTTAGTGATACAAAAACCATTTGAAGTTAACTTTTTAATTTTTTTCTAAAAGAATTCCTTACCAAAAATAACTTTTTAAAAATCTGTCAAACCATACAAAATTTTCCTTAAGACTGTAATTTTTTTCTAAAAATAAATGTAAAAAGCAGTTTATAAGTAAGGTTATTTTTCCTTTAAAATTTCTTAACATCATATGATACTGCTCAAGAAATGAGTGTGCCTTTGAGATTTAAAATATGATTTTTCCTATGAAAATTATTAATTATTCTTGCCTTAATAGATCCTGGTTTTCTTCCATTTAATTTCCTTCGGGACAGTTGATACATCATTTCTGCAAATATACTTCAAAAGTTAAATATATGCATTATTCAAATGACTGTCTTCCAGTCAGCTGTTGGGGGGGTGTATCAATATAAGTAAACCTGCAGGATATATGAATTAACTTCTAGTTTAACTAAACTTTTTAATATATGACTACCAATACATGGCAAATAATTGATTTATATTATAAGTAAACTTCATTTCCTAGGGTCAAACTTCTGAATCATAAATTTTAAAATTTAGTCATAAGTAAATTAAATTACAAAAAGTAATTTAAAGTCTATATGTATAAATTTTTGAAATTACACTGTTTAGAAATTATAAGGCTGAACTGGACCCAAACAAAAAGAAAACCTGTCCTCTTAAAGTTCAATAATATAGGGAATTAATATTTTATTGTGTGCCATTTTTCAATTTTAGAGCCTCAACTAAACATTCAGCAGCTGTGAAAATGTTCTACAACTGTGAAAATGTTCTACAGTTGTGAAAACGTAACAGAGGGGATATGTCAGAAAGATGGAGAGTGGTTGATAGTGGAAAATATTCTGGAAGTTTCTAGAACCAGGGTTTTTGAAGGGAGGCAAAGGACTATTTGCTGAAGTCCTTTGTTAGACCCTGGTCTTCATATCTTTCTTCAGGAAGCTGAATTCTTTGATGCTTACACAGTGTAATATGAAGCACTTTTATGTACTTGACCACCTAGAAGATTCATTGCTGGCTGAGCATGAGATTGGTGACCACAAGAACAGAATTATCTGGCATGCCACTTGCCCCAGGAATGGCCGTCCATTCAGTGACAGCAGAGGAAGTAATTCTGAGTGGACCAAGAGCTTCAGGAACAGCTGGAACTGAAAGATCTGTAGGTTGAGGAAACCCAATATCTGGGGAAAATCCAGAAGCCCCTGCATATGGTGAGGAAATTATAATGTGTGCCATGAAAGCAGCAGTTATAGGAGGCTCAGGGAATGGCTGGCTATCACCAGTAAGAAGGTCTAAGCAAGTGAACTCTGCTTTTGTCATTATTGTATTTCACATTAAGACTGGTGAGTTTGGAGAAGTCAATGTGCAGAGTGCAGCATGCATTATAGATATTCTGGCCATTCAGTCATTTTGGCACAATGTGCATTCATTAGGTCAGCATACTGAAAGAAGGCTTGAAGCTCATTTTCATTTATAAAGGTGATAATCTTCAAGATGGAGCCACTGTTTGAAAATATCTGATGAAGGATTTAGATTAACAGGAAAAAGAGGATTTTAATTATTCAGAGCGCAGGGCTTTGTCCAGCCACACTGCCTTCCAAGAAAATGCTCCATAAGGAGCCCGACTTTGTGGCTGGACAGCACTTATGGCCCGCAATGCAGCTTCAGTTCCAGCTTGATTAGACAGGTTGTCAGTCTTGAGCCCTCCATGGTTGGAATACTGAATATAAACAGGTCAATTCTGAAGATGATGATTAATAGGAGTGTAATAATTCACCACAGTAAAAGCAGCTTCCTCAGAAGCCTTTCCTAAAAGAGCCTGGCCTTTTCATTTCAACATAAAGAGATTACTTTGCCAAATGATGGACCTAATGATTTGACCTCTGCTTCACTGACATCACTTGGAATTTGACAAAGAACACAGGAAGGTGAAAAGAGAGATTTATCTCCTTTAAACTTCTTGTCATTCCCAATAGTATCCATACCTGTAGTAGGGGTAGAATTGTTCATGGTAAAGTACCCATTAGTTATGCCAGAAGAAAAGCTCATCAGATCCCTGCTACCCATTGCCAAGATGTAGGAGTGTACTGTCCAGGGACTGACAGGCTCACCATGAGCAGAAAGGAGGCAGTGACAGCAAGTTGGCTGAAATCACTCCTATATTCACATTTATATTATACTCTCACACCATCTAAAGTCAAAAATATTGACTTAAGGATTACCCACACTGATGAAATTCATAGGGTTTCTCCCGAGTTTGAATTGTCTTGCATTGTCTAAGTTTATAAAAATTAAGTTTTTTTCCAATGTAGATGGTATTCTTATGACTTCTGTCCACTGTGTATTCTCTCATGTTACCAAAAGGCATAACTATGAGTGAAAGCTTTCCCACACAGATGACATGTATAGGTTTCTTCTCCAGTGTGAGTCCCCTCACCTCATTAAAAGGAAGAGCAATGACTGAAGTCTTCCCCACATGGATGACATTCATAGAGTTTTTCTCCAGTGTGAATTCTGTCATGTTGTTTAAGGGCAGAACAGTGAATGAAGCTTCCCCACATAGATGACATTCCTGGGGTTGCTCTCTTGTGAGTTATCTCATGGTTTTGAAGACTAGAATATCTACTGATGGCTTTTCCATATAGATGACATTTGTGGGGTTTCTCTGCAGTGTTAGAGTTCTCACATCTTTTAAGAGAAGAGTAATAACTGGAGACTTTCCCACATAGGTAACCTTCATGCGGTTTTTTTCCAGTGTGAAATTTTTTATGTACTATAAGTGAAGAACAATGACAGAAGGCTTTCCCACATTGATGACTTTAATATGGTTTCTCTCAGGTGTGAATTCTCTCATGTTCACAAAGATGAACACATTGACTGAACATTTTCCAAATAGATGACATTCATGGGGTTTCTCTACTGTGTGAGTTCTCTCATGTGTTTTAACAGAAGAGTAATGACTGAAGGCTTTCCCACATTGATGACATTTATAGGGTTTCACCCCAGTGTGAGTTCTCTCATGTTGAAGTAGACCAGATTGACCAAAGGCTTTCCCACATTGATGACATTCATGGAGTTTCTCTAATGTGTGAGTTCTCTCGTGTCTTTTAACAGAAGTGTAATGACTGAAGGCTTTCCCACATAGATGGCATTCAAAGGGTTTCTCTCCAGTGTGAGTTCTTTCAAGTTCTCTAAAAGAAGAATATCTACTGAAGACTTTCCAACATTGATGACATTTATGGGATTTCATTCCAGTGTGAGATCTCTCATGTTCTTTAAGGGAAGAGCAATGAATGAAGGTTTTCCCACATAGATGACATTCATATAGTTTATCTCCAATGTGAATTCCATTGTACTGTCCATTTTCAGTGATTTTAATAAAGGCTTTAGAAATTTGATGGCATTTGTGTGATTCACATCTAGTGTGATTAAAAGATGACTGCTCACTGAGCATTTTGCCAAGTGGTTTGCAGAAATATGGTTTCTTTCTCATTTGAATTAATGTTTATTGACTCACTGTGGATATATGAGTGGAATCTTCTTGCAAATAACTGCATTTAATGGTATTGTTTTCAGTGGGATATATCTCCAAAAATAGGATGTTCAAAGTGTCTTTCAAGAAGGTAGATGGCATGAATATCATTTCTTGTGTTTTAAAGGCACATTCCCTGACTTCACTGCTTTTGGAGAAATCCTATTCTTTCTTTCCACATTTCCACTCTGCTGGTGATCCTTAGTTTGTCTGCCACATGTCACTATTTGCTGTTCTCTTCTCTTTCAGGTTCCATTGCATTCAGTTTTTCTGTTTTCTCTTTATTCCATTTATAAAGACCTCCAGTAATAAGACTGTATCAGTTTTCTAAAGCTGGAGAACTATGGCTTCTGTCACTATCTTGGATCAGTCACAGCCACTTCATATGCTCCATGCTCCCTCTCCCTTCTGTTCTCACACAAGCTGGGTGATTGCAGAAGCTTAAAGGCATTGTTTTTAAATTAAATAATTTGAGGAATATAGGAAGAACCTTAACATGCATTTAAATCACCTTATACATGCAAGACCTACATGAATTAATTGATTGATCAATTAAATATAATTATATATGTATACACATGTTTCAGTTTCCAAAACCTGGAAAAATGCAATATACCAAAGTGACTGACTTTTAATAATAGAAATTCATTAGCTTACATACAAGTTTACAGTTCTGAGGCCATGAGAATATCCATATGAATACAACAGGAGAATACCTTCTTCCTGAATAAAGTTCTGCTAGTGATCTAGGATTCATCTGTCACATGGGAAGGCACATGCTGCTGTCTTCTGGTTCTCTCCTGGGTTTCATTGCTTTCAGCCTCCGGATATTCCATCTGTGGCTTTCTTTCTGAGCTTCATTGTGTTTCTCTTTTTTTAGCTTCTTTTGCTCTTAGCTTCTCTGGCCTTCTCTCTGAGCTTTTCTGGTGCTCCTTTTCTGTGTCTTCTCCCTGTCTTTTATCCTCTTATAAAGAACCTCAATAAGAGGCAAGACCCACCCCAAATGAGGTGGGTTGCACCTTAAATTAATATCCTATTCACCCAAATATTCTACTTAGAATGGTTTCACAACACAGGGAAGAATTAAATTTCAGAACGTGATATTTTCTGGGGTACATGCAGCTTCAAAATATCACAATACACATAGAAACTTATAAAGGCATAAATGTACATACTGTTTTTTTTTTCTAATTTAGGGAAACACTTCTCTATTAAATTTAGAGTAACAATAGAGTGGGGACTCATAAAAGTTTGTACAATTTAGCCAATTTTTATCTTTTATGAAATACATTCAGAACTTCAGATATTTTACTTTCTTGCGCACCTGAATTTGAAAGGTGGAAAGAAGAAAATAGTCTACTTCTATTAAATATCTGTCTTAAATGCTCCTCATATAATACAACTTTGTTCCATTAAATCCCCATTTCAGAAAAAAGGAAAAGAAGACTCATAGAAGTTAAGTGAATCAGAATTGGTGACTTGAATATTGTCTATGCTTTCATTCACTGTTCATTGTTTAAGCTTATTAAATATACCCCAGAAAGAAATGATTACCCATAAAAACCAAAAATGTAACCCCCAAAATTTGATTAAACTTAACTTATATACATGAAGTATAGTTATATACCTAGTTGGTAAGAATGATAATATACATGTTAATAAGTTTTCATCCAGGGAAAACTCCAGTTTGAATTCATTTACAATCAATTTTTTGGTGTGTGTGTGTGTGATTGGCAGAGGTGTGAATATTTGGAATAGAAAATATGCTGAGATTCTGATAGTAGAAAACCAGTCTTGTAAACTGTGTAGTTGTAGGTACATGCCTCAAGAGCCAAACTTGAATTTGTGAGGATTTCCAATGGTGATTTCCATAAGTGCTTCCACAAGGAAGATGGTCAGTGAGATTTTTAAGTCAGATTTCCTCCATTTTACAGTCCATTATTTTCCCTTATTTCATAACATTCTTCCAGTTCAGTCTCTACAACTCACTTATGGTGTGCCCTAGGGAAAATAATTCATTATGCATTAATATTCTTAAATTTCATCTGTAACATTATTATATATTATCTCATGTTTATTGTCATAAAAAAACATGGACATGGTTAGTTCAGGTAAAATAATTATTTATTGATTCAATATAAAACAGTGAATTGTATATATTTATAAAGCCCTGTTTATATAGAGATGTTATTGAATTATAATAATTATTAATTAATGGGGTTTATTATATTTTGCATTAAAGGTATCTTGAAATATGTTTGTTCATGATATTTAGAATTTTTAACAAATTTAGAATTTGTTTATACTTATCATTTTAAGTTGAATATCAGCTTATTGTACCAGATCTCTATCAAATGAGTATTTGTCATATGTGTGTGCATGTGAGTGTGTATGTGTGTTTATCTCAAGAAAATGTATGGTTAAAACATCCAGAAACAGAAGAGTGATGGTGTATGGCAGAAGATGATTTTATTTTTACCTCAATTTACTTTCATCTTTGCACACATTTTACTTTATTTATTTCAGTGTTATTATTTTTATGAGTTTTATGAGGATGGACCTACCCATTGTATTCAGAAGAAATGTGGGGAGGAGGACATTGCTTTGAATGGGATGGGTAATCAGGGTGTTGGCAGTGGTAAAAAAAAGAGAAGGCATAAAACAGTGCAGACAAAGAATGAAAAGTACAATGGCAACAAAAATACTTTTAAAAATTACTTATTGGTGAGGGGGAATCTGCATTACATAAAATTAACCATTTCAAGATGAACAAGTCAGTGTCATATTTAGAACAGTCACAATATTGTGTAATCACTCCTCTATCCTGTTCCAAATTTCTACCTTCAATCTCAAGTTAAACTCCTTATGAATTATGCATTTCTCCCATTCTACCTGTGCCTCAACCCAAAAGTGTGCAATAGCATAATTTATCTTCAATTTTGCCTATCTGTACTAGTCATATAGATTAATCATATCTTTCTGGACTTTGCTTCTGGCTTCTCTAACTTGGTGTTATATACTGTAGCTTCACCCACATCATAGTATATGTCAGTATTTCATTACTTCTTAAGGCTGTGTAATACCTGATTATAGGTATATTCCAAAATGTGTATTTTGGCATCTCTTCATGGACATTTGAGCTCTGTCTGCCTTTCTATAACTGTCATTAGTGCTACCAGGTAAATGTACTTGTTTGAGCACCACTTTTCAATTTTCTTTTATACACATGAGTGGAATTGTGGGGTCATCTTGTAATTCCATGCTTAACTTTGATGAGGAAACAACAAACTGTTTTCCCTAGATTGTTAACCATTTTTTTGTTGTTGTTTAACCTTATAGCCATTAAAGGCAGCATTGTCTATTGATGCTAGATTTGGACAATTTCAAGAACTCAGATTTATGAACTTGTAAATTAATAAAACCCCAGAATAAAAGGCAATCCATTTCTGGTATATTTCATTTTTGCAACACTAGCAAAACTAAAACAGATTTTGGTACCATAAGGGTGGGTTGCTGCAATTGAAAATACAAAAATATGCTGGAAAAAATGTTATAAATGGGTAAAGGAAAGATTCTGGAAGAATTGTGAGGTGATTGATAGAAAAGGCCTAGATTGTTTTGAAGAGATTGCTGGTAGAAATATGAATGTAAAAGGTTCTTCTGATGAGGCCTCAGACAGAACTGATGAGTGTGACATTGCAAACTGGAGGAAAGGTAATCCTTCTTTAAAAATGGCAGAAAAAATTGGCAAAATTTAGTACTGATGTTGGATATAAGGCAGAATTTGAAAGTGACCAAGCTTGGGTATTCTAAACTAAATATCTGAGATTTCCAAATTAAATGTGGACAGTGAAGACTGGTTTTTCCTTGCAGCTTATATTTAAAAGCAAGATAAAAGTGACAACTTGAGAAATGAATATCTGGGTACAAAGAAAACAGAAATTGATGGATTGAAAAATTCTGAGCTTCCAGAAAGAGAGTCCCCAGAGAATAAAGTCTCATGTGAGGGTTTAATCAAACATGGAAGCTATCATCCATTCAGTGTAAGGCAGGATTGGAAATGCAGTTATCCAGAAAGTCCATGTAAATTCCTATTGTCTGACTGTTGATACCCCTGTATGCTGCATGTGAAAGTGATGAATGTTTTCTGAGGTCTATATCAATGGAACCACTGCCAGCCAGGAATAAAAGGGACAGAAAAGGGACAGAATGGAGGAAAAATGACTTCAACAGCAGAACCATGGAAGCCAAGTTCTGGAATGGAGAGATCATCTCAGGTGAAGAGAGCAGACCCACCCATGTATGTAGAAAGCATGAGTATGTCCCAGATTTTGCACATGCTGGGCCTTCCACCAAACTGTTCAGGAAGAGTGTTACTAACCCTAGGGTTCTCAGATGCCTGAGGGATTATGGAGAGTTTGGCCACCCTACTTTTCAGGAAAGTGCTGCTGCTTCAGGCTTCAAAGGGCATGGAGCACATTCCCTGGGGTTTAAGGTGAGTCTGGTCACCACCCCACTATTCTGAGGGGTTGAGCCTGTGCCATGCAGATTGCATAAAACTATGCCACCAACCAAGTGCATAAGGAGGGTGGGAATTATAATCTGGCTGTCTTTCCTATGTTTTATGAGGGTGGAGCTGAGGACATGGTCATCACTCCAATGCTTGGAGATACTGGAACCCTGAGCTCAGTGTTTGGAGAGATCATGGACGATGTGCAAGCCCTTGGAAAGGGTAGGGTTACCACTCTATCAAACCTGAGGGCAAGGAATCTTTCTATAGATGACTCCCAGACCTTGAAATATAATGCAGTTTGCCCTGCAGGATTTTGGAACAGTTTGGGAAAGGTGATCACTTTTTTTTCCAATTTCTCCCTATGGCAATGGAAATTTTTGTCCTATGACTGTCCCTCCTTTGTATATTGGAAACAGATAAACTGCTTTAAGTATCACAGACCCACAGCTGGAGGACAGACCACACCTGCAACTGTTTTTGTGACTTTGTATTTAATATTGTTCCTGAAATCATTTAAGGCTTTTGTGATATTGTGATGAAATTAATGTATTTTGCACATGGAAACATGTCTCTATAATAGTTTAAAATTATATGGACCCCAGAAAATACCACGTTTTTATAGCTAATCCATTTCTGTGGGTGTGGATCCATTGTGAGTAAGATATTAACTTAAGTTGAGATGTGACCTACCTCATTCTTGGTCATAATCCTCTTAAGTTAATCAATAATGTGATTGAAACACTATGTCAATGGGCTGTGGATTAAGAGAAGTGTATGGAAAATATTTTGCCAATTAGCTTCCTTCCATAATGGCTTCACTCTATTTGAATCTACAATTCTTTTATTCTCCAAATATTTCACTCCTCTCCAGATTGCTAAATTTAACCCTGTCATTAATCAACATCCAGTGAATATTAACCTATTATCATTAATATTGCAACCTGGGCCCAGAGTTCTTCTGTATCCCCACTCCCATGATTAACTTATATAAATTTGATGTCCAACCAAAATTACCATTGCACAAGACATTCCCTGAATTTCTTAATTCAAATGACCTGTATATAGGCTGCATTTCATGAACAATTTCCAGGGACAAATGTTTAATCTTTTAATCTTTTACAGTTTACTAAACTTCCTAAATTGAACTATCATCATATCTCACTCTAGTTTCTTACACATATATCACTAACTATTGCATGCCATTTCCCAAATCTTCAAACATATCAGAGCTCCATCCCCAAATTTCCTCTCTTTGCTGAAACAATATCAGCCCAGCTGGCTTCAGTTCATTCCCAGTGCAGATAATTTTAATTATTCTTTCACATCTCCCATCCCTTCCTTCTTCCTCCAAAATTTTTATCTTCATCAACCAAATAAATACTTCTTATTTCTGTACTAAGACAATTGAACAATCTGGAGAACACATGAATGTGCATTTCTTTCTATTACAACACATTCAATGCTAATCTCATAGTCAACTTCATTAATTTTATGAAATTCAGCTCTCTATGATTACTCCCGAATTTTTCATCTTGCCTCACATTTTGCCAAGCATGAAACATGCCCAGGTAAAGCCTATAATGAGAGTAAACTTTACATATGCTCTTCTATGCATCCTTTAAGTAAGGAGGACCACTTATGCTTCCATTGGCTATAGGCAGCATCAATTACACAATTTTCACATTACCATAATTTCTCTGCATTATCTTTTCCATAGCAAGCATCTTAATCTATCATTTTTGTCTGATACATGTGAACAGTTATATCTTGAAGGCAGGATTTTGATTTATTTTATTGTACCCTTGTTGCTTGTATATAATTATGTATGTGTGCTGCTTTGGATGTATTATGTCCCCCAAAATGCCATTATCTTTGATGCACTTTTGTGTGGGCAAGAAACATACTGCTGACTGGGTTGGAGACTTTCGATTGGAGGTTCCTATGGAGATGTGGTCACTCAACCATGGGTGAGATCTTTCATCAGAAAATTTCCATGGAGTTGTGTCCCTGCACATTCAGCATGGCCCTTGATTAATTCACTGGAGCCCTATAAAAGCTCAGACAGTAGAAGCAAGCTTGCTATAGCCAAGAGGGACAATTTGCAGAATGTACAAGAGCTGAGAGAGGAACTGAAATTTATGGAGACACTTTAGAGATGTCTTTTGAAAGCAGACTTTTGCTCCAGGGAAGCTAAGAAAGGAAAAACAACCCAAGAGCAACTGAGAGTGACATTTTGGAGAGAATCTGAAGCTTAGAGAGGAACTTCATGGGAGAAAGCCATTTGAATCCAGAACTCCAAATCAGATGCCAGCCACATGCCTTCCCAGCTAACAGTGGTTTTCCAGATACCATTGGCCATCCTCCAGTGAAAGTACCCAATTGTTGATGTGTTACTTTGTAAAATTATAGCCTTAAGACTGTAACTTTGTAACCAAATAAACCCCCTTTTATAAATACTAATCCATTTCTGGTGTATTGCATTCCAGCAGCATTAGCAAACTAGAACATTATGGTACATGGTGTGAAACTGTTCTTATAGAACAAGATATGAATGAAATGTACAGCAATCATTTGATTATGCTTACCTGTAATTTTATATAATTGTATGATATTTGGAATAATTTCATTTTATATCTTCTCATATACAGCACATCAAAATTTACAGATTTTATTTCTCAACAAGGTCTTTTAATTCACTCTGCCATTGATATATTTAGCAGTTTCATTAATAAAATATTTGACATGCTACAATGCAGGGAATTGTATATTATATACCTGTTCTCTGAAATAAAGAAAAATAACCTATACATAACCTCTTCATTGTGAAATTTTCCACCTATATTTTTCCTCTCTGAAAATTTGATCTCAATGATATAGGAAAATTTGGACATTGATTAAGATTTGTAGACAAGGGCAAAAATAAGAGGTACAATGACATACAGAAAAAATGGTTCCTCTCTGGAGAGAAAACTAGTGCATCACCATGGGTATATATATATTTTTTATTTTAATAATAAAAAGGTTCACTTCTTAAGAATACCATGATCCAGCATTTTGCAAGGGATAGAGCATTCTGAATTTATCTTCAAATAATTTTTACACTGTTTTGAATTTGTTTTCCCTTATCTTTTTTTTAAGCAAGGATTGGCATCCAATACTTAGAAAGAAAACAATAAATCTGAAGGAAAAGTTGAGCAGCTGACTGTTTTAGCATTTTTTTAAAATCAGAGATGTACATTTACAGAGAAATCATGTATAAAATACAGAGTTCCTATAAACTACACTATTATTACACATTGCATTAGTGTGGTATATTTGTTAAAATTCATGAAAGAACATTTTTATAATTATGCTATTAACCAGTCCATCATTTACAATCAGGTTCATGTTGGTGGTGTACACTCCTATGTGATTTTTCTAAATTTTTATTCTAGTAACATATTCAACCTAACCTTTTTCCTTTTAGTCATATTCAAATATATAATTCAGAGCTGTTTATTACATTCACACTGTTGTCTTACCAGCAATACCATCTATTATCAAAACTTTATAATCAATCCAAATAGAAACACTGTAAAACAAGTATTAACTTCCCACTCCATAACAGCCCCCAAACCTGGTAAACCATATTCTAAATTCTGACTCTATGAGTTTGCTTGTTCTAATTATTTGATTTCAGTGAGATCATACAATAGTCATCCATTTGGGTCTGGCTTATTTCACTCAACTTGATGTCTTCAATGTTCATCCATGTTGGCACGTGTATCAGAACCTCATTTCTTTTAATGGTTGAATAATATTCCATTATAAGAATACACCACATTGTGCTTATCCATTTATCTGTTGATGGACATTTGGGTTGCTTTCAAATTTTGGCAATTGTGGATAATGCTGCTATGAACATCAATGTGCAAATATCTGATCAATTCCCTGCCTTCAAATCTTTTAGGTATAAACCTAGAAGTGGGATTACTGGGTCACATGATATTTCTATAGTTAACTTTCTGATAAACCACCATACTGTCCTCCATGGTGGCTTCAACATTTTACATTCCCACAAACAATGACCGCGTGTCCTATTTCTCCAAATCTTCTCTAAAACATTTAATTTTCTGTTGTTTAATAGTAGCCATTCTAGTGGTTGTGAAATTGTATCTCATAGGTTTTATTTGCATTTCCCTAATAAATAAAGATATTGAACATCTTTTTATGTACTTTTTGAACATTTGTATATCTTCTTTGAACAAATGTCTATTCAAGTCTTTTGCCATTTTTAAATGGGTTGTTTTGTCTTTTTACCATTGAGTCATAAGATTTCCTTATATATTCTTGGTATAAGACCCTGATCAGATGCATGGTTTCCAAGTATTTTCTCCCAATGAGTATGTTGTCATTTACTTTCATTATAAAGTCTTTTAATACATAAACATTTAAAATTTTGATGAAGTTCCATTTACTGTGTTTTTCTCTTTCATTGTTTGTGCAATCTTCAGTATCCTGAAGATACTTCCCAAAGTTTTCTTCTAGGACTCTTTGGATTTCTTGGCAGCAAAATTGCAGACTGGTAAAGCTGGAAAGGTCATGTATTTCCTATGGTCATTTTGTCTTCCACTCAGTGCCTTCTGTGTAACTTGTCAAACAGGTTTGGTCAAGGCTGCAAGGGAGCTGTAAAAGGCAGGGTGGGCCAAATATAAGCACCTTAATCCAAAGGCCATGACTGAAGATAAATTTTTTGAACATCACTAGACTTCAGAAGCAGTTGTGAACTGGAATTTCAGCTCCCCAACTTTGTGTAGGTAATTTAACTTTTCTGAATACACTTTCCATCATAAATTTATCTATAAGCCTAGAAAAGACCTGGCAAAGAGTCCTGGTGTCAGTGCTTGTAGATCCTAGAAAAGTCAACTCTTGGGGCTTCAAACACATCCGCTATAACCCATGCTACTAGAGAAAGGTATCCCTTATCTTTATTAAAAATAAATTCAGTTTTATTGGGATGTATTCACATGCCATACAATCATCCATGGTGTACAATCAACTGTTCACAGTGTCATCATATAGCTATGCATTCACCATGCCATTCCGTTTCTGAACATTATCTTTATGCCAGAAAGCATCAGAATAAGAACAAAAAATAAAAGTAAAAAAAAACACCCAAATCATCTGCCCATCCCACTGTAGTTTTAATTTAATTTTTATCCCCATTTTTCTATTCACCCATCCACACACTGGATAAAGACAGTGCAATCCACAAGGTTTTCACAATCACACTGTCACACCCTGTGGTCTACATTGTTATACATTCATCATCATGAGTCAAGGCTACTGGGTTGGAGTTTGGCAGATTCAGGTATTTACTTCTAGCTGTTCCAATATATTAAAACCTAAAAAGGGTTATCTATATAGTGTGCAAGAATGTCCACCAGAGTGACCTGTCGACTCCATTTGAAATCTCTCAGACATTGAAGCTTTATTTCATTTCATTTTGAATCCCCAATTTGGTCAAAAATATTCTCAATCCCAGGATGCTGAGTCCAAGTTTCATTCCTGGAGCCAATTCCTTCATTGCCAGGAGGGGGGAGGTTTACTGCCTTGGGAGTCAGATCCCTTATAGAGGGGAGGGTAGTGAGTTCACCTGCTGAGTTGGCTTAGCTAAAGGGAGAAGGTCACATTTGAACAACAAAGAGGCACTCATGGGGAGACGCTTACGCACAATTATAAACAGAGTTAACACCTGTGCAGCAATGACCATCATAAGGGCAAAAACCCCAAGCCAGAGGACTTGGCATACCAAGCAATCAGTCATGAATGTTTGCTGAGAACATCAGCAGCAATCCAGATGAGGAAGTCCAACACTTCTGTATTTTCCTCCAGCCCCTCATGGGGGTCCCTGCATATATATTTTTATTGTCTGCCCAAATTACTTTGGGACATGTTGCTATTTCACTCTAACCTATGCAAACTTACCACATCTCACTTCCTACACAAAGTTCCATGTGATTGCAGTGTTTGAACAAACTGACTGTAGAAATTATATTGTTTAGGAAATATAAATCCTGCACCAAATACACATCTCTGCCCTTGGTCTCACATGGAAGTTGTAGTTTAAAAACAGTCAGTTTTGACCTTTACCCCTTGGCCCAATTTGCCCTAGACTTAAACAGATATGCTTCATTCCTATCTCTAATTGAAGTCTGGGGTGTTTTTCACCTTCTTCTAACAATTGCTGTATGCATTTGTACTGACATTCATATCTGCCAAGCTCTAGCTCTGAGTTTCAGGTGTCACACAGATATCCAATGTTCCAGAGACCAATTAGGTTATATACAAAGGGATCAGCATCTCAGAGTTTGGAGATAGCCATTTCAATTCAGAAATATATTTGAATGTTGTAAGAACTTACAATCTAGGGACCATTACAATAATCATTCTCCTGTTAGGCTATGCTCTAAGATTCTATTCTGAGTTTACACATTGTAATTAGTCCATATTGGTGATGCTTTATAGTGTTTGCCTTTGTTTCTGGCATAGTTCCCTCAAAATGCTATCTACAGGATCCATTCATCTCATTGCTTGTCTCACAGATTCAGTACTTCTTGTAGTTGTTCAATGTTCCATTGCATGTATACACCATTGCTATCCACTCTGTTCCTCAGTCAATGTAACCTAGGCTGCCTCCACCCATTGCAAACCATGAATACTGCCTCCTGCAACACCAGTTTGCAAGTTTCCATTCATGTCTATGCTCTCAGATCTTCCAACTATATGTCCAATGTTGAGTTTGCAGGACCTTATGGCCTTCACATACTTAACTTCTTTTGGAACCACCACACTGACCTCCAGAAAGTCTACGCCATTCTGCCTCCTCATCAAAAGTAATTAGGTACATCCCTCTCTCCATGTTTTCTTGAGCACTTTTACCCCTATTCACATTTTCTCCTACACTTTAATAGAGATATATTCACATACCATAAATTATCCACAGTGTACCATCAATTGTTCATGGTTTCATCAGATAGTTGTATATTTATCACCACAGTCAGCACTTGAATGTATTGGTTACTACAAAAAAATGTGTTTTTCAACAAACGATGAAAAAGATAATTAAAAGGAAAATAAAATATATTTCAACACAATATAATAGTAAGGACAGAAAGAAAACCACTACCGAGAATCCCATATCCCTCCCTTATATCCCCCTCTCATGCACACTTAGCTTTAGTATATTGCCTTTGTTATATTTAATGGAAGCATATTACAATGTTACTGTTGGCTATAGACTCCAGTTTGCTTTGATTATGTTTTTTTTTCAAATACCATCCCTTTATCAACACTCTGCAAGGTTGATATTTATTTTTTCTCTAATGTGTAAAAACATTTTTTATATTTGTATATTTAGTAACAGTCATTGGCCACTCCAGCTTTTGCAAAGTTATACAGTCCCAGCCTTTATCGTCTATCTTTACCTCTGGTGTCATACATTCCCCTATCCCACCTCTTTCAGTTTTACTCACAGACATCTTTGTTCAGTGTACTAACAATATTCTGCTGCCATCACATAGTATTATGCTATCTATTTCTGGATCTTTGCAATCAGTCCTACTGAATATTTTGTAGTCCATCATCAATTGCCCTGTCTCTAACCCCTTTTTTATCTCCTGATAGACTGTGTTATCAGCTTTTAACTCTCAAAGCTTGCTCATTAATGTTGGCTCATATTACTGAGACCATACAGTATTTGCCTTTTTTTCTGGCTAACTTCACTCAACATAATGTCCTGAAGATTCCTCTGTTATATGTTCCATTTCTGCATTCTGTCTTACAGCTGCATAATATTCACTCATGTGTATATGCCACCATTTGTTTAACCACTCCTCTGTTGATGGACCTTATGGCCTTCACATACAGCTGTTTCCATCTCTTTGCAATCATGAGTAATGGTGCAATAAACTTCAGTTTACAGATGTCCATTCATGTCTTAACTTTCAGTTCCTCTGAGTATATACTTAGCAATCGAAGAGCTGGGTCATATGGCAAATCTATGCTTAGCTTCCTGAGGAAATTCCACACTGTCTTCCAGAGCTGTTGTACCATTCTATATTACTACCAACAATGAATAAGTGTGCCTCTTTCTGCACATCCTTTCCAGCACTAGTAATTTTCAGTTTTTTGGATAATGGACATTCTAGTAGGTGTGAAAATATATCTCGCTGTGGTTTAGATTTTCATTTCCATAATAACCAGTGAAGGTGAGCATTTTTTCATGTTTTTGAGCCATTTGTATTTTCTCTTCAGTAAAGTATCTGTCTATGTCTCTTTCCCACTTTTTAATTGGATTATTTGTCTTTCTGTTGTTGAGTTGTAGGATACTTTTATATATTCTTGATATTAAACCCTCATCTGATATTTCATTTCTAAATATCATCTCCCATTGCATATGCTGTCTTTTTACTCTACTGACAAAGTCCTTTTATGTACGAAGTGTTTAAATTTGAGGAGATCCCATTTGTTTGTTTTTCCTTTGGTTGCTTGCACCTTGGGTATGAGGTTGAGTAAACCACCTCCTATCACAAGATCTTTAAGATATTGTGCTACATTTTCTTCTAAGAGTCTTACAGTCTTAGCACTAATGTTTAGGTCTTTGATCCATTTTGAATTAATTTCTGTACAAGGTGTGAGGTAGGAGTTCTCTTTCATTCTTTTGGAAATTGATATCCAATTCTCCAAACACCATTTATTGAAGAGGCTGCTCTGTTCCAGTTGCTTTGGCTTGACAGTCCTATGAAAGATTAATCGTCCTTTGCTGTGAGGGTCTATTTCTGAACACTCAATTCAATTCCATTGGTCAGTATATCTGTCCTTATGCCAGCACCATGCTTTTGGAGCACTATAGCTTTGTAATATATTTCAAAGTCAGGTAATGTGAGACATCCCACTTCATCCCTTTTTCCCAAGATATTTTTGACTATTCAGGGCAACTTGCCCTTCCAAATAAATTTTGTTATTGGTGTCTCTATTTCTGAAAAGTAAGTTGTTGGGATTGTAATTTTTATTGAATTGATTCTATGAATTAATTTATGTAAAATTGCCATCTTAACTATGTTTAGTCTTCCAATCCATGAACATGTTATGTTCTTTGATTTTTTAGTTCCTGACTGATTTCTTTAAGCAGTTTCTTGTAGTTTTCTGTGTAAAGGTCTCTTGTGGCCTTGGTTAAGTTTTTTCATAAATACTAGATTCTTTTGGTTACTATTGTAAATGGAATTTTTTCTTGATCGCCTCCTCTTTTCATATTACTGTGTATAGGAACACTACAGATTTTTGAATGATTATCTTGTAGCCTGCCACTTTCCTATATTCACTGACTAGTTCTAGTAGCTTTGCTGTAGATTTTTCTGGATTTTCTACTTATTGAATAATGTCATCTGCAAACAGTGAAAGTTTTTCTTCTTCCTCTCTGATTTGGATGTCTTTTATTTGTTTTTCTTTTAATTGCTCTAGCTAGAACCTCCAGCACAATGTTGAATAACAATGGTGATCATGGCATGATCCTTATCTTAGAGGGAAAGCTTTCAGTTTTTCCCCACTGAGTATGATGTTAGCTGTGGGTTTTTCAGGTATTCCTTTTATTATATTGAGAAAATTCCCTTCTATTCCTACCCTTTGAAGTGTTTTC